>NW_027397076.1:25069078-25307808 GCF_003265705.2 Callorhinus ursinus
GAATATTATGCAGCCATCAAAAGGAATGAAATCTTGCCATTTGCAACGACGTGGATAGAACTGGGGAGTGTTATGCTGAATGAAATAAGTCAATCAGAGAAAGACATTTCCATATGACCTCACTGATATGAGGAATTCTTAATCTCAGGAAACAAAGTGAGGGTTGCTGGAGTAGTGGGAGATGAGAGGGATGGGGCGGCTGGGTGATAGACATTGGGGAGGGTATGTGCTATGGTGAGCGCTGTGAATTGTGCAAGACTGTTGAATCACAGATCTGTACTTCTGAAACAAATAATACATTATATGTTAAAAAAAAAAGATAGCAGGAGGGGAAGAATGAAGGGGGGGAATCGGAGGGGGAGACAAACCATGAGAGACGATGGACTCTGAAAAACAAATTGAAGGTTCTAGAGGGGCTGGGGGTGGGGGATGGGTTAGCCTGGTGATGGGTATTAAAGAGGGCACGTTCTGCATGGAGCACTGGGTGTTATATGCAAATAATGAATTATGGAACACTACATCAAAAACTAATGATGTAATGTATGGTGACTAACATAACATAATAAAAAAAGAATTTAGAACAAATAAATAAAAAAATAAAAGGCTCAAAAAAAGAGAGAGGCCTTTTATGAACAGTAGTCTATAATGTCTATAACATACTACTTCCCTATGTCCCCACCCAATCATATCATCACATCATTCTTTTCCTTATTTTATATAGATTATATTAATTAGTTTGTTTATTTATTAGTTTACTTATGTACTGTTTGGTTTCCCTTGGTTGAATGTAAGCTCATTGAGGGAGGAAACCAGTTTGTCATGTTGAATGCCTTATCTCCTGTTTTTGTGACAGAACCTGGTGCCCAGTAGGTTCTCAATGAAATTTTTTCTTATTATTTTAATGAATGTAATAAAAATGAAGTACAGCAGCTAATGCAAACAATGTTGGGTATTAACCTCAGTCGTGCTTTACCGAGTTGGTGGACGGACTACCTGGGAATGTCTTCTCCTCCTACTCTCCAGAAGCCAGTGGAGGAGGACTGGGAATGTTGAGTGTTTTCTTCACTCAGTGACAGTGTTTTGTTTTGTTTTCTATGCAAAAATTGGTATCTGTGAAATATATCCATTAGTTTTAGAAGGCTCAAATGTATGGCCAATAGGGCATTCTGTAAGATTTACTTTTCAGGTTGGCAAATCTCAATGATTTCATTTGAAAACACTGTGTACTTTCTACCTGAACCTCTTAATTGAAAGTTATATATATTTTGCTTGTCTGTATTATTTTAAAGTTAGTTTCAAAACCCTGAAATCGGGACGCCTGGATGGCTCAGTCAGTTAAGCGTCTGCCTTCAGCTCAGGTCATAATCCCAGAGTCCTGGGATCGAGTCCTGCATCAGGCTCCTTGCTCGGTGGGGAGCCTGCTTCTCCCACTGCCTGGCGCTCCCCCTGCTTGTGCTCTCTCTCTCTCTCTCTCTCTCTGACAAATAAATAAATAAAATCTTTGAAAAAAAAAACCAACCAAAACCCTGAACCCCAGAGTTGCACAATATGGTCATATAAATCAGAAAATCATTAGAATGAAATTGCCTTCCAAACTCCATATTATTTAGTCTCTATTCCTGTTTTACTACAAATCTGACGATAAAACTATTTTATGACTTAACCTCGTATTTTATTAAAAGTACATGAGAGATAGTTGTGAAAAACCATGAAGAAAAAATAATATTAATTGAGTTCATATCATGTGCTAGGCACTTTTCTAAGCACATTGATGGATTATCGCATTTAATCCTAAAACTAACTTCTGTGGCAGTGCTATGATCAGTTCCATTTTACAAATGAGGAGACTGGGGCCAAGAGCTGAGAGATAGTGTGGACCTAGGCTTTGAATCCAGGTAATCTGATCAATGGCTTTTGTGGCTTTCAGAAGGGAGAGGGAAGAACATTTTCTTTTGCTCTCAGCAGAAGAGCCACTGGACACTGCTCTACTTGCTGTTTGTCTGGATCACAGTGTTGGCAGATTGTGAAGTCCTTGGCTGTGAAGTTGTCTCCTAGGATCTTCCTTCCCCTCTACCCGGGAGTCTCCTGCCCATACTGCCTACAAATATGCCATTCAATCCTTCTCTGAGCATTTCAATTTTGTTTGCTTTTTTGATTACAAAAATATTTGCTCACCCTAGATAATTTTGTAAAAAGTAAAAATGTATTTATAGAAATATAAAAATCCCCCATAATCTCTAAATTATCAATACTTACTCCTTTTCTTCCAGTCTGTTATGATGTCTTCCCTTTATAATTACTTTGTGTCTACATATCCTTATGTGTTGTTTCAAATCTTCTTAGACATGGCTGCCAAGATGGGACTAGACATGCAAGAGATTTATTGAAGGAAATGCCTGTGCTGGGATAAGGGGAAAGAGCCAGAGAACTGAGAGAATCTTCACATCATGATGCAGGTCTGATCCTAGTAAAGGAGCACAAGGAGTAAAAAGAATTGGATATGAAGAATTTCAAGCTATAGGGCAATTCTAAAAGTTTCAGTGCAATGGCAGATCAGAGATGTAGCCAGTGGGCTGTCCATCAATTATGTTCTGTGTGGCTCATTATCAAGGTCACCAAGATCTACCCATTATGCAGTACACATCTCTTTCTCCATGCACATTCCAGGAGCAGATCCTCATGGTGCTTGTGGGTCTCTCAATCTGTGGAGAAATATAAAAGGGGGAGGTTAGTAGTACCCACATGTCCATGCTGTTGATCTAGAGGCCACATCTGATCTTCTCTCTTCTCTACCATCCATTCTAAATACTCCTCATCTTTAGCTATCACCTCATCAGGTCTTAGGGGCGTGCCTAATTGTGTGACTCAAACCTGCATTTCTGAGGAGTCTGAGCTCTTGATAATTGTATCCTCCTCAGACAAAAGTCACTGTATGTGCTTCCTCACAGTTACAGTGGGGTCAGGGAATACCAGAGGCACCAAATGAATAATTTAGGTTCCATATGTGTTCCTCCCTGCCTCCATTGTGTAAAAGCATTCTATTTCCTCCTGATGATCATAGTCAAGTATCTCTGCCACCATACTGATTTATTTTCTTACCTGCTGGGTTCTAAATATAAGAAATCCAAAATTGTCTGATAACAGACTTAACTTGTAGTTCAGTGAGACCCTAGATGTGTCCCCTGCCAAGGATATGACCCTTTTGTGGACCACAACATCCAACACTAGAGATCCCAGAGATGATTTAGACAAGAATAAAAATTCACCACTAGGTCTTGAGGAGTGATGGTAAGGACTCTCAGTGCTTCCACCCCTGAGTTCCCAGAGCCATGTAATCTTCCCACTGGGGACACAGCATCATAATAGAGTTTTCTGTTCTCATACACACATAATAACAGGAAGGATATCATCCCTTCTTTTCTGAATATTGCCTCAAAGCTAGAGCTTCGGCTGTACCTTTAGAAGGCTATTCTATTGTTCTATAAGACTGGCTATTTCTAAATGATGAGATGTCTGGGGGCGCCTGGGTGGCTCAGTCAGTTAAGCGTCTGCCTTCGGCTCAGGTCATGATCCCAGGGTCCTGGGATCGAGCCCCGCATCGGGCTCCCTGCTCTGCGGGAAGCCTGCTTCTCCCTCTCCCACTCCCCCTGCTTGTGCTCCTGCTCTCTCTGTGTCTCTCTCTGTCAAATAAATAAATAAAATCTTGAAAAAAAAGATATTTAAAAATAAATAAATAAATAAATAAATAAATAAATAAATAAATAATGAGATGTCTGATATAACTAGTGAATTCCATAGTCCTGGGCCCACTCCCATACCTCCTTGCTGTAAAGTGGGATTTGCTGATTGGATGCTATGGTGTAGGGATTCAATGTCTGTAGATCAGACATTCTATAAGCCATAGGATAGTGGTTGGTAACTGAGTCTCAGAAGGCAGGAAAGAAACCCATACTCTGAACAGGTGTCTATTCCCGTGAGGATGAACCACAGCCCATATTAGCATGGAAAGAGCCCAGGTAGTTGGTCTTCCATGTGACCAATTGGTCTCTTGAGGCATAGTGCACACCGGGGGGGGGGGTGTATTGTGCTGTTTGGACTGAATGGTGTACACCCAAAATTTATATGTTGTTAAAGCCTTATTCCTCATTGTGATTGTATTTGGAGATAGAACCTATAAAGAGGTAAATAAGGTTAAGTGAGTTCATCAGGGTAGAACCCTAATCCAATAGAACTGGAGTCCTTATGAGCAGAGGACACCAGAGCTCACTCACTCTTTCTCTTTCCATACATACCCAGAATAAAAGACCATGTGAAGACACAGCAAGTAGGTGACATCTGCAAGCCTACCAGTGAGGCCTCACCAGAAACCAACCATGTTGGCATCTTGATCTTGGACTTCCAATCTCCAGAATCGTGAGTAAATAAATTTATGTTGTTTAAGCCACTCAGTCATCAGTATTGTGTTATTGCAGCTGAGCAGAATAATAGGTTACAGAGAGGATGGAAATTTAGAGAAGCAGCATCTGGGTTTATGAGTCCATTATACTCTTCTCAGCAGATCTGAGACAGTGGAACATTTTCAAGGCTTCCACACATATTCCCTTATTATTCATTACTCAGACAACTCTGGAGAAGTTGGAATTGTCTTAAATATGAATGAAATATAAAATTCTAATAAAAAGCATTTGCCACCCAAATTCTTATTGAGTACCTGAATAGGTTAATAGTTCTAGGGAAGAGGTGGTTAATACAATATCTCAGCCGTTAGAACTTCTAGTAAAGAGTGGGAAACTCAATTGATAAGGTATTTCTGCAAGAAGGTATCTTTTGCCTTCAGTCCCAAAGGCGTTTTGTTAAGATTGCCAAAATTAGAAAGTGGAATTGTCTTGAATATCTTTCATGGTTCATTTATTAAACATTCAGTATGAATAAATGTGAATCTGATATTTTTTAAATCTCAAAATAGATATATAGGAAAATGATTTTCTACTTCTTTGGAGTTGACATCTTTTTACCTGTAGACAAATTCCTAAACAATTCAGCAAATGTTATTTTGCACCTACTATGTACTTATTTTAGTATGTAGTGGGGATAAAACAATGAAAAACACAGGTGTTAATTCCACCCTTAGGAGATTATAGAATAATGAGCTCTTTGTCAGAGCTTCACTGAAGGTGTCAAGGTCAAATATTTGTTACACCTTTCGATGCAGCTTTTGAGGCCTGTGTATCTGCTTTGATCCCGCTAGCATCTGCACAGTCAAGAAGAATAGTATAACGAGGGGAAATACTGCCCAGAGTATCTGTCATTTTATTCAGTTGATAGACATTGTAAAGATAAATCTTACTAATAAGGTAAGCAAGGATGAGCATTGTCATTCTGTGTATAGCAAGCTGGAAGTACAAACATTAAAAGCAAACAAAGGAAACTCAGTTCAGGCAGCATATCTAGTTCAAACCAAATTTGTGGCCTACAGAAATGGGACCTGGGTAAAATTTTCTAATTGTTTTATATTATTTTTCTTTTAAGTTATATATTGTAGACCATTTCTATAATGCATTCTAATGTAAGAGGATATTTATAAAGTAATACATAATTCTCAGTGATAAAATTCTTTTGTTCACCACTTACCAAAGATATTTTGATCTTTTAAGTTATCACTATTATTTTTGCACGGTCATGTACTATATTAAGTGGGTAGTGTCTGTGTGCATTGTTGGGTATAACCCTTATATTTCTCCCTACATCATCCAGTTCTTTGTGTTACACTGTACACATTCTAGGATTTCTGCTAAACTACTGTTCTGTATTAAATTGCTGAACCTCATGGGGAAAATGTCTTTTCTTTCCCTAAATAGATCTAATATAGCCATACAAAAGTTTATTCCCAAGACCTTTAGCTATATCCAATAAATATGTCCAAGTAAGAACATGCATTATTTTTCATATCATCAAACTCAAGGACAATATCACTGGAGCAACTTTACCGATCTCTATAAAATTAAATACACATAACTCTTTTACTGTTACCTCAGAACACATCGTATTTGAAGATGTTTCCAAGAGTCACAGTAAATTTGCAGAATTAAGCCAAGTAGAAGATATTACTTTATGAATACAGTTTGCCCTAAATTCATTTAAAAAAATATACCCTGAGATATGGTGGTAAATTTACTTCTAAATTAAATTTAAAAAGTCTACCTCATAATTAGTCATATTTGCTGGAATACTAAAAATTGCCACATCTTTCCTCACATGATTTGGTTGCTAGACTACATAGCTAATGATGCGTAATCTATGAAGGGGTGAGTACTCCCTTAGAACTCTGACAAGACATTTCAGTTAATTATTCCTCCTTATAATTTGTCTTCAATTTGGAGTGTGATTCCATTGGCAAAAACTTTATGATTAAAACTAATCTTTGCTATATCATGTTGCTTTCTGGATGAGGAAATACCTGGGTCTGGAAAGAGTAAAAGCAAAGAAATAGCCAGTGTTAGGAAATGTTCTATTCAAAAGTGGGCTGCTTTTGTCTTTTTGAATAATGTAAATTAGTGTCCTATTTTTTCTTGTTTATTGATTTTTTTTGTCATGGGTCTAATCTAATTATTTTATTTTTAGTCACCGAACACTGCTTCATTTGGTTTATATTTTATATAAAGTACCCTCTTAACTAGTACCGAGATTGGTGCTGTAAAATGCAATGTATATGTGACCTTAATATAATTAGAGAATTATGTAATTATGAAATTAGAGTTCTGATTGGTTTTATTTGATTTGAACAGCAGTGATCCACATCTCGAAGATGCAGGAAGCATAAAACACCCTTGCAGCTAACATAATACTGCCTGAGTTTTATATGTGACAACTTATATTTGTTAGACATAATTTTCGAGAATGACAATTCAACAAACTCAGCAGATGAAATAGCCCCAGACAACAAACTCATTTATATTATTATATCAATAAGCCAGATATCTTTTGGATGGAGTGTCCTGTTCTTGTGAACTAACTTAAGACAGGTTCAAACCTCCAAACATAGCCTGTGGAAACCCAAGCCCTTTCTCTAACACTGTGTGAATTTACCAGAGCTTCTGTGATTATGGTTCTGCCTTTGGGCTTATGCTTTTGTACATGCGGTTTTACCCCCAAACAACTCAAAAGTAATTTATTCCTATTCACAATGTGTCAAGAAAAATATTCTACAAAAAATCACTCCTAACTAAGGTAGTTCCATTAAATACTGATTGGGAAGCATATGATGACAGGGTGCTGGAGTTAAGAGAAGAGAGGCTGTACATTGAAGCAACAGAAATAATTAGAAAGTAAATAGTTTCTACTGGATACGTCTTACAGATGTTCCTGCCACACACCATCTCTGACTCACTCTGGCAATTCCTTCTTTGTCTCCATACACTTACTCTTATAAGAAAAAAAAAAATCCTGTCTTGTTTTTTTTTCTGATACTAGCCTCCATAGGATTTAACCTCTATAGAAAGTAGCTTAGCAGGATAATTAGTCAAAGGCATTTCCTTTCTAATGGAAGTTCTTGTTTTGGCCTTGTCCAAATGACTTTTTGTGAATGAAATATTCATAGCAAATGAGGCAAAAATGGTTCACTTGTAATATCTGAGGGCTTGCCATTCTATAGTTAGAACTGGAGGGGGCGTCCTGAGGTTGGTGGGCAACAAAGCCTCACAGAGCGAAAGCTTCGTTAGTTATGGAACTCATCCTATGGTAAAGCAATCTCTGTAAAAGTAAAGCAGGATTTTCACGGGAAAATAATTTAAGGGACTCTTCCTCTGGCTTCAAAGGACCAAACTTACCGCTCGTAACTTTATATGGAAAGTAAGTTTTTTCTCTTTTTGGTTAAGAAGTGACAAGCATAGGGGCACCTGTGTGGCTCAGTCAGGTAAGCGTCTGCCTTTGGCTCAGGTCATGATCCCAGGATTCTCGGTTAGAGTCCCGTATCAGGCTCCCTGCTCCCTCCTAAATAACTAAAATCTTAAAAAATAGTGACAAGTATTCTTGGCCTTTGTAGTATTAGTGAAAACCTACATTTAAAATTAAGAAATAAATTTGCTGGATTTTTAGTGTTGTACTCTCATAATAAAATTATATTAACTGTGTAATAATTTCTCAGTTGGAATACATGTTATCAAGTCAGGTAATACCGTCTTGTCTTGGTATTTTCCCAGAAATAATATCTGTAAAAATGCTCTATTTCCAGAGCAGAGTGCATTGATACAGAACATCTGAATGGTTGTCTGTTTCAGAAGTGCTTCAAGAGTTACAACAAAAAACACAAAAGTATTGAGAAAAATTCTGTGTTTTGGCAGGGCCAATTCAGAACTGAAAAATTATTTAAAATTAACTCAATTGGGTTGAGATTTTGCTTTCTATTTCACATTCAATCCATCCACTTTTTTTGAATACACACACACATATGTATAATTCATTTTTGAAAGAGAACACTGAAAATATCTATTTTGAAAATAATATGGCCTGAATATACAAAAATGTCAGACATATTGCCAGAGACTTTATATGCTCATATTTTAGACATATCTTCATATTTAAGAATTGTTTTGCACCGTTGCTTAGCAACATTCTGGTCATTTAATTCAAAAGCAACTTCTAAATTACAAAGCCTTTTGTGAAAAAGAAATCCAGTAATCTGATTTTTTTTCATGGGCAGAAAAAAAATGCAGAGAAAAGGTCTATTGTTGTGTGTAAAGAAACGGTAGTTTTAAATGTTGAAAAATAACATTCTGACTATATTATTTGTTGTGTTCTTTATTTTAAGTCTTTTTAACTAAGACATTAATAACAATGAAGTCAATTGTTCTTCACTCTGTTCAGTTGCTGGTTAATGTGACATCCAATTTACGTCCAAAAGGTTAAGTGTATATGGAGAGCCTAATCTTTTAAGAAAAGGCTGGATGAAAATGTGGTTCTTCGTTTTCTGTTTTTGTGTTGCCTGAAGAAGAGATTAAGTAGGGACTTAATATATAAAACACATAAATATGTATTATATGCATAGCACTTATACATCTATTATAAAAACTTGTTACATTCTGCCTGAGGTATTAGAGTTTTGCACGTATTTTATCCTCCACACTAGTCTCTGTGCCCCTTAAAATCAGAACCTTTTCTTATTTATCACTGAATTCCTATAATCTGGCAGTATCTTATATATAACAAGCTTTCCATAAATATGTGTCAAGTGGAATATTTAATAATAGTAATTATCATAATAACAACTACAATATTTTGGAGCAGTTATCTATGTCTATGTGTCATGTACTATATCAAGTACTCTATTTTAATTGTAGAGGCAATTATGGTTATTTTTTCTGTTTATATCAAGGACAGGGGAGAAGGAAATCTTAAATTACAGCAACCGTAAGGGCTGGGAAACACTGCAACAAATAACCAAGAACTTGGCCGTCTTCCACATTGTGATAAATAAAGTAAATGATTGTATTGCTTGTATTTTTAAGTATTGATAGGTTTAACAATTGTTTTTCTCAAACTTAGATCTCAAAACACACCAGGAATAATTCGTTGTGTTTTAGTGTATTGGATATCTGTTGATTTAACCTGTGCAGCATCTACTGTCTCATTGGATAGGAACTTCATATTTTTTCCTTGGGAAAGCACCTCTCCTCCGTTCTCACTCAGTTCATGTGGTTACAGTGGGACAACCCATCCTCCAGCTCCAGAAGTGGGAATATAAGCCATGCCTCATCTATGACCGTGGCCTTCCCTTTCTCTATCCCTGTTGTAATCAACTCAGCAATTAATACATGACTGAAACAAAGGAAACAGTTAGTAGCACTAGGCGTTCTGTTGCAAATGGGGAAAGAGGTGTGCTCTTTTCATTGGGATTGCTGAGCTGGTTGGATTTAAGACTAGAGCTACTTGTAGTCACTATTTCTTTATTAGCATCCCTTTGGGACTGAAGCTAATGAAGAAGAAACAGCGCCAAGGCAAACATCACAGAATAATTGTTTCAAACAATGTCCACTGATGAATGCTAAAATCACTGGGTGAAAATTTGAGGAGAAACAGGATATTAGCATAGTCTCAAAATGTCTCCTCCAAGTTATTTATCGATTATAAAGGGAGAAATGTTAACTTTACAATGAAGAAATCTGGCAGAGAAAATTTAACCAAGCAATTAAGGTCAACATCAGAAATAAGATGTATTAGCTTCATGTTCCCTCAATATTATACACTGAAAGAGGAAAAAAAATCAATATTTTGTGGTATTCTTGCCAAAAGTGCATACACTTAACCTAGTTATCAGTCAAGAAGAGATGTCAGACAAATTCAGATTGAGGCACATCCACAAAATAAGTGACCACTACTCATCAGAAGTTTCAAGATAATAAAAGACAAGGGAAGACTGTGGAATAGTCACAAATAGGAAGTGACTGAAGAAACAGAACAGCTAATGCAATATGGCAGCCTTGGCAGATCTTGGAACAGAAAAATAGATTTCAGGGGAAAAAAATCTGGTGAAATTTAAAGAAGGTCTGTAGTTTAATTGATAATATTGTACCAATGCTAATTTCCTGTTTTTGAAAATTGTGTTATGTCTACCTAAATTGTTAACATTAGGGGAAACTGAATAATGAGTATATGTGAACTCTTTGTAATATTCTTCCAAATTTTCTGTGTGTCTAAGACTATTTCAAAATCAAAAGTTAAAAAAACACACGCAAAAAGAAACTGAGTCAAGAAATTAAGAACAGTAGATTCCTGGCAACTTTATGTACCTCTATCCAGCTATATTTGAACACAGACATACCACTAGGCTTTCAGGTCATGAGTTGAAAAATTCCTTAATCATTTTAGTTGGATTTCTCTCACTTCCAAGCAAAACAGATATGACAAATACCTATTTCTTTCTCTTGCCAGTGAGTTTACTGTGGTCTCTCTAGAATATGTCTCATGACTAATAAAGTGTTTCACATAAGGGAATTTTCCCAATAATTTCTATACTCAAGGCAATAATTATTTCATTTTAATAATTTTGCATGGAGGCATTTCTATATTATACTTTTCACTTTCATATCTTTGTTGTGTAGTGTACTAAATATGATTTTTCATTCTTCCAATGATTAGGAGTCATCATTCTGAACATAAATCATCTTCTATCATAGAATGTGTTGACATTGTGATTGACTGAAGTGTAGAAATGTATGTTTATACTTTAGTTGACCTCTGATTATTAAAATTTATTATTTTGTCTATTCTTATAATTTATGGATTCCACTTAGCTCATATGGTTTTACATACATTTTCCCGCTGTTAACCTATTTATAACAGCCCTCCTCCCTGACCTTGCTGTTATATATCTGCTTTTGGAGAACACCCTCTTACTGACATCAAATCTGAGACAAGAGTCATACTATAAATGAGGGAATACTGGAAATACCTCTTACGTGATCAAAGTTCATAGATTTTGTGATATCTGTTTTGGACAAGGAATTTTCGTTGGTTTTGTTTTATTCCCATATGTAACTATGGACTATGATCTATAAGGGTGAATTTATTGAATGTGCGACCTTGGGATGTGATAGTGTGATTTAATTAGAAATTAAAGTTTGTAGCCTATGTTTTTATTAATATTTTCCAGCATTTGTTTTCTTAATAAGTCATCAGTGCTCCTGCTCACTGTGGTATATTTCCCAAACTGACCTAAGAAAAATGAACATCACATAATGACAAGGAGAACTATGAATAACTCCCTTGGGCAGATTAAATGTGTCTCCATGTGCCAGGGCCTGTGATTACTTCTTCCTGCTTACAGAGTCATTCATAACATTCCTTTTGTGACAGATCTTTTGTCCTAGCTGATGTGAATGTAGAGTCTTCTTTTTTGCCTGGATGTATCAATTCCCTACAGCCACCTTAAATGCCTATCCCCTTTTATTTTGGTCTCCTTCAAAATTTGTCTCTTGCACATGTATTGGGCTTATAATTAATCTGAGCTGATTGCACTTCTCCTCACTGCCCATATGCATCTATTATTATCCATTCTTCTTCTTTTTTTAATTCTTTCAAGTCAGCAGCAGCTATACTGTGCTGTCATTTCCTTGGCTTGGAATCAATTCTCTTTTCCTGCCAAGTGCCATAGATCCTACAAAGTGCTTCTGTTGCAGTAGTAATTTTGTTACCTAATATAAATGAACAGCAAGTCTTCAGAGCCTTTACTATAAATAGCATGGAGTTTCTCAAAGGTCTCCCACTGATTGTTCACCAGACTGATTTAATCTTTACTAATAGTCTTAATTCATAAATTGACATTTTAGCGGTTCTTTCTGGATTTTTCCCACCACAGTCCCAATTAATTTTTTTATTGTTTGTAGAGAATTGGTTATTAATAGTCTTAGAACACTTATTTGTAAATATAGCTAACCTTAAAGAAAGAGGAAAAAGAGAAATAAACAGGAAGATTCAGATTTTTCCACCATTTCTTATTCTTGTGAACTATTCGTCCCTCAACCTTCTGAATACAATTAACTGTGAAGAGACTCTTTTCCTAATTGACAAAATTAGGATCATCAGTTGGTAAGCAAATTTATCAATGACTGGCAATACTCAGGGTATAGAGTTCAGTAAAAGGGAAATGATGTAATGATGTAATGGAGAAAACTCTGGGCACAGAGTTGAAGACGTAGATTTTAGTCCCAACTATAACAATATATTTCTGTGTGCTAATGTGCTAGTTCATTTCCATCTTCTGAAAATAGCTAGGCTTGACTGCATGAACGTAAATTGCTTTCTTCTCTAATATTTTATGAGTCTAGAATACTGTCTTCCTTGAGGAATTCACAATTTAATTGAAATGTAGAATGAGAAAAGTTTTATTGACTGCAATTCCTTTTAAGAGTCTTATAGCACAAGAACCATGTTTTATCCTCTCTATGGTCTCAAGTCCAGACATAGCCTGAAACAGAGGTTCCCGTTTTTTCCTACTGAGACACAAATGACAGATGACAGTCACATTTATAACACATACTTAAAGGAGCACGTATAATTATGAGCTATTCCATGTCCAAGTGATAACTTTCACCACTTCTCTGTCATGTTTTAAAATTCATTGAACCTACTGAATCTGCTCTTGTTCCATTTATTTAAACATCTTTATTCAGGTGATATACCTGAATTGAATTCAGTTGTATACAATAAACTGCACATA
Source organism: Callorhinus ursinus (assembly GCF_003265705.2). NCBI lineage: Eukaryota > Metazoa > Chordata > Mammalia > Carnivora > Otariidae > Callorhinus > Callorhinus ursinus. The sequence continues at coordinate 25,082,292 of NW_027397076.1, forward strand.
TATAAGGTGTATGATTTAATGTGTGGCATATGTATACATCTGAAAAATGATCACAATATGATGAATATATCTAACAATTCTAATGATTTCCTTGTACTTCTCTGTAATTCCTCCCTTCTGCTTCTTCACCATATATTTCTGTCCTTGAGCTAATATTGATCTGGTTACTATCACTAGAGATAACTTTGAATTTTCTAAAATTTTAAACATGAAATCAGGGAATGAGAAGATACTCTTTGGGGAGAAGTGAGGATGTGGCTTTTTGTACTGAGTAGTTATTTTGTACATCCATCCAGTTGTAGGTATAAATAAGTTATTACTTTTTATTGCTAGGTTTCTTTCTTTTAATTTTTAAAAAATTTTTTACATTTTATTTTATTATGTTATGTTAATCACCATATATTACATCATTAATTTTTGATGTAGTGTTCCATGATTCATTGTTTGCATATAACACCCAGTGCTTCATTCAATATGTGCCCTATTTAATACCCATCACCAGGCTAACCCATCCCCCAAGCCCCCTCCCCTCTAGAACCCTCAGTTTGTTTCTCGGAGTCCATAGTCTTGCATGGTCCGTCTCCCCATCCGATTTCCCCCCCTTCATTTTCCCCTTCCTACTATCTTCTTCTTTTTTTTAACATATATTATTTGTTTCAGAGGTACAGGTCTGTGATTCATCAGTCCTACACAATTCACAGCGCTCACCATAGCACATACCCTCCCCAATGTCTATCACCCAGCCACCCCATCCCTCCCACCCACCTCCACTCCAGCAACCCTTAATTTGTTTCCTGAGATTAAGAATTCCTGATATCAGTGAGATCATATGATACATGTCTTTCTCTGATTGAATTATTTCGCTTAGCGTAATACCCTCGAGTTCCATCCACGTCGTTGCAAATGGCAAGATTTCGTGTTTTTGATGGCTGCATAATACTCCACTATATATGTATACCACATCTTCTTTATCCATTCATCTGTTGATGGACATCTTGGCTCTTTCCATAGTCTGGCTATTGTGGACATTGCTGCTATAAACATCAGAGGCACATACCCCTTCGGATCCATAAGTTTGTATCTTTGGGGTAAATACCCAGTACAGCAATTGCTGGGTCATACGGTAGCTCTATTTTCAACTTTTTGAGGAACCTCCATACTGTTTTCCAGAGTGGTTGCACCAGCTTGCATTCCCACCAACAGTGTAGGAGGGTTCCCCTTTCACTGCATCCCCGCCAACATCTGTCGTTTCCTGACTTGTTAATTTTAGCCATTCTGACTGGTGGGAGGTGGTATCTCATTGAGGTTTTGATTTGGATTTCCCTGATGCCAAGTGATGTTGAGCACTTTTTCATGTGTCTGTTGCCCATTTGGATGTCTTCTTTGGAAAAATGTCTGTTCACGTCTTCTGCCCATTTCATGATTGGATCATTTGTTCTTTGGGTGTCGAGTTTGATAAGTTCTTTACAGATTTTGGATACTAACCCTTTATCTGATATGTCATTTGCAAATAACTTCTCCCATTCTGTTGGTTGTCTTTTGGTTTTGTTGACTGTTTCTTTTGCTGAATCTTGATGAAGTCCCAATAGTTCATTTTTGCCCTTGCTTCCCTTGCCTTTGGTGATGTTTCTAAGAAGAAGTTGCTGTGGCTGAGGTCGAAGAGGTTGCTGCCTGTGTTCTCCTTTAGGATTTTGATGGACTCCTGTCTCACATGTAGGTCTTTCTGCCATTTTGAGTCTATTTTTGTGTGTGGTGTAAGGAAATGATCCAGTTTCATTCTTCTGCATGTAGCTGTCCAACACCATTTGTTGACGAGAATGTCTTTTTTCCATTGGACATTCTTTCCTGCTTTGTCAAAGATTAGTTGACCATAGAGTTGAAGGTACATTTCTGGGCTCTCTATTCGTTCCATTGATCTATGTGTCTGTTTTTGTGCCAGTACCATACTGTCTTGATGATTACAGCTTTGTAATAGAGCTGGAAGTCTGGAATTGTGGTACCACCAGCTTTGCTTTTCTTTTTCAACATTCCTCTGGCTATTTGGGGTCTTTTCTGGTTCCATATGAATTTTAGGATTATTTGTTGCATTTCACTGAAAAAATTTGATGGTATTTTGATAGGAATTGCATTAAATGTGTAGATTGCTCTAGGTAGCATTGACATCTTCATAATATTTGTTCTTCCAATCCATGAGCATGGAACGTTTTTCCATTTCTTTGTGTCTTCCTCAATTTCTTTCATGAGTATTTTATAGTTTTCTGAGTACAGATTCTTTGCCTCTTTGGTTAGATTTATTCCTAGGAATCTTATGGTTTTGGGTGCAATTGTAAATGGGATCAACTCCTTAATTTCTCTTTCTTCTGTCTTGTTGTTGGTGTATAGAAATGCAACTGATTTCTATTCATTGATTTCATATCCTGCCACTTTACTGAATTCCTGTACGAGTTCTAGCAGTTTTGGGGTGGAGTCTTTTGGGTTTTCCACATAAAATATCATATCATCTGCAAAGAATGAGAGTTTGACTTCTTCTTTGCCGATTCGGATGCCTTTGATTTCTTTTTGTTGTCTGATTGTTGTGGCTAGGACTTCTAGTACTATGTTGAATAGCAGTGGTGATAGTGGACATCCCTGCCATGTTCCTGACCTTAGGGGGAAAGCTCTCAGTTTGTCCGCATTGAGAATGATATTCACTGTGGGTTTTTCATAGATGGCTTTTAGGATATTGAGGTATGTACCCTCTATCCCTACACTCTGAAGAGTTTTAATCAAGAAAGGATGCTATACTCTGTCAAATGCTTTTTCTGCATTTATTGAGAGGATCATATAGTTCTTGTTCTTTCTTTTATTAATGTATTGAATCACATTGATTGATTTGCAGATGTTGAACCAACCTTGCAGCCCAGGGATAAATCCCACTTGGTCATGGTGAATAATCCTTTTAATGTACTGTTGGATCCTATTGGCTAGTATTTTGGTGAGAATTTTGCATCCATGTTCATCAGGGATATTGATCTGTAATTCTCCTTTTTGTTGGGGTCTTTGTCTGATTTGGGGATCAAGGTTATACTGGCCTCATAAAATGAGTTTGGAAGTTTTCCTTCCATTTCTATTTTTTGGAACAGTTTCAGTAGAATACGTATTAATTCTTCTTTAAATGTCTGATAGAATTCCCCTGGGAAGCCATCTGGCCCTGGGCTCTTGTTTGTTGGGAGATTTTCGATGACTGCTTCAATTTCCTTAGTGGGTATAGGTCTGTTCAGGTTTTCTATTTCTTCCTGGTTCAGTTTTGGTAGTTTATATATCTCTAGGAATGCATCCATTTCTTTCAGATTATCTAATTTGTGGGCATATATTTGCTCATAGTATGTTCTTAAAATTGTTTGTATTTCTTTGGTGTTGGTTGTGATCTCTCCTCTTTCATTCACTATTTTATTTATTTGGGTCGTTTCTCTTTTATTTTTAATAAGTCTGGCCAGGGATTTATCAATCTTATTAATTCTTTCAAAGAACCAGCTCCTAGTTTCGTTGATCTGTTCTACTGTTCTTTTGGTTTCTATTTCATTGATTTCTGCTCTGATCTTTATTATTTCTCTTCTCCTTATGGGTTTAGGCTTTATTTGCTGTTCTTTCTCCAGCTCCTTTAGGTGTAGGGTTAGGTTGTGTATTTGAGACCTTTCTTATTTCTTGAGAAAGGCTTATATTGCTATATACTTTCCCCTTAGGAGCACCTTTGCTGCATCCCAAAGATTTTGAACAGTTGTGTTTTCATTTTCATTTGTTTCCGTGAATTTTTTTTAATTCTTTAATTTCCTGGTTGACCCATTCATTCTTTAGTAGGATGCTCTTTAGCCTCCATGTATTTGAGTTCTTTCTGACTTTCCTCTTGTGATTGAGTTCTAGTTTCAAAGCACTGTGGTCTGAAAATGTGCAGGGAATAATCCCAATCTTTTGGTACCGGTTGAGACCTGATTTGTGACCTAGGATGTGATCTATTCTGGAGAATGTTCCATGGGCACTAGAGAAGAATGTGTATTCTGTTGCTTTGGGATGGAATGTTCTGAATATATCTGTGAAGTCCATTTGTTCCAGTGTGTCATTTAAAGCCTTTATTTCCTTGTTGATCTTTTCCTTAGATGAACTGTCCACTTCAGTGAGGGGGGGTGTTAAAGTCCCCTACTATTATTGTATATTTGTCAATGTGTTTCTTTGATTTTGTTATTAATTGCCTTATATAATTGGCTGCTCCCATATTAGGGGCATAGATATTTAAAACTGTTAGATCTTCTTGTTGGATAGACCCTTTAAGTAAGATATAGTGCCCTTCCTCATCTCTTATTATAGTCTTTGCTTTAAAATCTAATTTGTCTGATATAAGGATTGCCACCCCAGTTTTCTTTTGATGTCCATTAACATGGTAAATCGTTTTCCACTCCCTCACTTTCAATCTGGAGGTGTCTTTGGGTCTAAAATGAGTCTCTTACAGGCAGTATATTGCTAGGTCTTGTTTTTTTATCCAATCTGATAGCCTGTGTCTTTTGATTGGGGCATTTAGCCCATTTACATTCAGGGTAACTATTGAAAGGTATGAATTTAGTGCCATTGTATTGCCTATAAGGTGACTGTTACTGTATATTGTCTCTATTCCTTTCTGGTCTATGTTACTTTCAGGCTCTCTCTTTGCTTAGAGGATCCCTTTTAATATTTCTTGTAGGGCTGGTTTTGTGTTTGCAAATTCTTTTAGTTTTTGTTTGTCCTGGAAGCTTTTGATCTCTCTTTCTATTTTCAATGACAGCCTAGCTGGATATAGTATTCTTGGCTGCATATTTTTCTCGTTTAGTGCTCTGAATATATCATGCCAGTCCTTTCTGGCCTGCCAGGTCTCTGTGGATAGGTCTGTTGCCAATCTAATGTTTCTTCCATTGTAGGTTACAGACCTCTTGTCCCAAGCTGCTTTCAGGATTTTCTCTTTGTCTCTGAGACTCATAAGTTTTACTATTAGATTACAGGGTATTGACCTATTTTTATTGATTTTGAGGGGTGTTCTCTGTGACTCTTGGATTTTGATGCCTGTTTCCTTCCCCAAATTAGGGAAGTTCTCTGCTATAATTTGCTCCAGTATACCTTCTGCCCCTCTCTCTCTTCTTCTATGGGATCCCAATTATTCTAATACTGTTTTGTCTTATGGTATCACTTATCTCTCAAATTCTGCCCTCAATATCCAGTAGTTGTTTATCTCTCTTTTTCTCAGCTTCTTTATTCTCCATCGTTTGGTCTTCTATATCACTGATTCTCTCTTCTGCCTCATTTATCCTAGCAGTTAGAGCCTCCATTTTTTATTGCACCGTATTAATAGCCTTTTTGATTTTGACTTGGTTAGATTTTAGTTCTTTTATTTCTCCAGAAAGGGTTTCTCTACCATCTTCCATGCTTTTTTCAAGCCCAGCTAGTATCTTTATAATCGTCATTCTGAACTCTAGTTTCAACATCTTACTAATGTCCATATTGATTAGGTCCCTGGAAGTCAGTACTGCCTCTTGTTCTTTTTTTTTTTTAAGGTGAGTTTTTCCGTCTTGTCATTTTGTCCAGAGGAGAATACATGAATGAGGAACAAAATGCTAACAGGCAAAAATGGCCCCAGAAAAATATACAGTAAACAAATCAGAAGAGACCTCCCCAGATTAGAAGATTAGTCCAGGGGTGCCTGGGTGACTCAGTTGGTTAAGCAGCTGACTCTTGATCTCAGGGTTGTGAGTTCAGGCTGCATGTTGGGCTCCACACTCTGTAGAGCCTTCTGTAATCGGTGATACAAGCCTGCCAGTAATCCTTTGATGATATTGAAATGATTGTCCCCCACCTTCAGGCAGCCATTCATTACGTTTTTAACAAGTACCCTAGGTGATGTGCTTCTATGGGAAGTATCACTTGTCTTCCACTGATCTTGTTACAGAACCTGGATTGGATTGCCTGATGGAAGAACCAAGCAGCACCCAGAGATCTTGGAGGATAAGAGGTTTATTTAACGCTGGCGGGCTCAGAGGAGAGTGATCTCCAAAGGTCTGAGCCCTGAGCACCTATTGCTAGGTTTCTTAATCCATTTCGCTGCTGGTGGACATTTATTTGTTTCAAGTATTTGACCATTACAAAATAAAGCTACTGTGAACATTTATGTATATAACTTATATGGACATGTGCTTTCCATTACTTTGGATAAATACCCAAGAATGATTGGATTATATGGTAGGTATCTGTTTAACCTTTAAGAAATTGCTAAACTCTTTTCCAGAGTAGTTATACTATTTTACATTCTGACTCACAGTGTATAAGAGTTCAAGGTCCTCTACATCTTCATCAGCATTATAGTCAATTATTTTAACATTAACCATTCTAATAGGTGTAGTGGTATATCATTGTGGTTAACTTGCATTTCTTTAATGACTCATGATGCTGAGTGTGTTGTGTATGTGTATACTAGAGATTTGTGTATCCTTGCCCTTTTTTTTTTTAATTTGGGGGTTTTGGTTTCATACTTCTAAGTCCTGAGGTTTCTTTATATATTATGGGTATAAATTCTTCATCAGATATGTGATTTATAGGTATTTTCATTCAATGTGTGGCTTGTATTTTCATTATCTTTATAGTTTTTTATGAAGGACAGAAGTTTTAAACTTTATGCTCTATTTTTAGAATAATAAATGGTTTGCAGATTCTGGCACTTTTTTAATATTAGCAAATAATTTGTTACTTACCTCACAACAAATCATGATACACAAATGTGTCTTGATACTATGGAAGACCATGCTGAACTAATGGAGTCCTTCTTGGTGATGAGGTCATGATTAGTGCAGCCATTTACAGTATTAAAGTTTTTCTTAGTTACATAGTAATTGCTGCTACCCAGTCACTTCATTTTTAGGTTATTTAAAAATAACTCAGGGTAAAGGTTGTTGTAGAAGTAAGCTCCAGGTTGGATAAACTTCATTTGCACGTAAGTCAAAGGAATGAATATATAAATAATTCTCTACCTTTATACCTTGGTGGATTCATTGTTGTATTTTCAGTATTGGAATATTAAGTTTATATCCTTGAAGTGGAACTGCATTGTTGGAAAAACACTAATGTGTTCCTAACAGTCCAAAGCAATTACTTTTTATATAATGCTTTTTATGTAGCAATTATGTTTTTTGCCCTTAACTCTATTACTCACAGAGAGTAGATGCTAATCTCCAAGACAGAATGTTTTATGCTAAAAGAACATGCAGTACCAGACTGCTAAAGACAGAGAAATAACAAGACTCATGATAAATAGAATCTGTCCATTCATAGAAGTGCTGTTCTTGTTCATGGTGATGGGAAGAATGGATTTGGGAAGCTGGACTCAATTCCCTTATGGTTGATTCATATCTTCCTAATTACTGCCCCCAGCTTTTGTATACAAAAATGTTGTCCATACATTGTCAAACTTTGTTTTGATCAAAGTTTGGTTTTAGAATCTTCAGCATCCTCCAATAAAATAAAGATAATGAGTATCCTCTTGTTTAAAATGAAAATATCCTGGAAAGTAAAATATAATATTAAATCTTCCCATTTTATAATTGAACTTAATCAAAATATTTTCTAATACTTACACTAGACCTGACCATTAAGGTAATGGTAAATTGAATTTGGTGGGAGAAAGGAATGAAAAGTAATTTTGGAATATAGTCATTGAAAATAGGAGAAGGTAAACACAATAGGTTATTGTGTGGTATGGTGTGGTAAAGAACTAAGGACAAATACTAGAAGTCCAACAATAGCCATTGTTTTTTTTTTTTTAAGATTTATTTATTTTAGAGAGAGAGTGAGCGAGCAGAGGTAGGGGCAGAAGGACAGGGAGAGAATCTCAAGCAGACTCCCTGCTGAGCAGGGGAGCCTGATGCAGCACTCAATCTCATGACACTGAGATCATGACTTAAGCCAAAATCAAGAGTTGGACGCTTAACAAACTGAGCCACCAGGCGCCCCCTTATCTTATTCTTTAATATTAAAGCTTCCAAGTTCTAGCTGAACATATGGTTATCATTTATAGGCTACATTCCCACTTTCTTTGCAGTTGGTGTACTCATGTGACTAAGTTCTGGATAATAGGGCATAATTGGAAATAATGCTATTTGTAGTAAACCCATAAAAAGAAATGTACCTGTGCTTACTTGCCTTCTTATTCCCTGCCGTGGCAGGCCACGAGTACTTGATAAGAACAGCACCTGTGGACCTGAAGATGGAAGTCATGTGTTCAGGACTATAAAAGTACCTTCTGATCTCAGGCTCTTTACCTCTGGAGACATAAGGATTTATGAAAGAGATAATAAATATCTATTTTCTTTAAGTTTCTGTATTTTGGGATTTCTTTGTTATAGCAGCTTAGCTTGTGCTCCAATTAATAATGTCAGGATTATCAAGGAAGGGAAGATATCACAAATTTCTAAAGACAATTAGAAAAAGAAGTTTAAATGTTTCATATATTTTAATGTTTCTGAAGTTTGATAATGTATAGATAGCATTCTTTGTATACAAAAGTTGGACTATTTCTTTGAAACAAACTGTACATTTTTATATTATAGCAATGTTCAAAGAATTCATCTGCCAAATGATTTTTTATTTGTAAGCTGAGTAAAATGGGTTTCTTCAGAGGTCAATTTAAAATCTAATGGCTACTCTGCTGGAATGGTTAATAAGGTATCTGATCTCAAGATTAGAAATTGTTGCCCAATTATACATACAGCAGTTATTTCCTTCTAAATGAATTTACTGAGTTACACACACACACACACACACACACACACATATATGTACATTCACACACATGAAGGTAATCATGTTTAAAACTGAAAACTTAGTCTTTAGGAATTGTACAGATCAGTTTTGTGTTTGTTTGTTGTTGTTTTATTGTATTATTAGGCCCCAAATTTGTATATTTCTCAAAGTCTGGAAATCTTCTGATTGGGCTTGAAGGTGGTTTTAAGCCTTAGGTTAGCAAGTGGGAGCTGTGGTAGATTTTGACCTAATTATATTCAGCAGCCTATGTGTTTCTTGAGTTAGTGTGTCCTGTTTTGTGGTTGATTTTTTTACCAGATAGCCTGGGGAGATTGCTTTGAACTTTGCCTCTTGTAAAGGCTGGCCACATGGGTTTCGAACTTGCCAGGTTACCACACTTCGTGAAGGCTTTGTTCACAAGCTTGAGGCAATTTTCATTTAGGTGAGCGACTTTTATTCAGTCAAGTGGCTATTTTTAAATCTTTAGGACTAAAGCAGCAGCATAAGCAAATGCAGGTAGACTGTACTGCCCTTAGCAATCAGGCACAGCAGAGGCAAGGATTCAATTATAGAGAAAAAGAATGGATTAGTTTTCTGTGGCTGTGTAACACATTTCCACAACCTTAGTAGCTTAAAATGATACAAATTTACTCTTTCACAGTTTCCATGGTCAGGAGTCAGGTAGATTTTCTGCTCAAGTCTCACATGGTTGCAGTCAAAGTGTTAGCTGGGGCAGCATTCTTATCTGAAGTTTGAGAACCTCCTCCAAACTCATTCAGTTTGTTCGCAGAATTCATTTCTTTGCAGCTATAGAACTTGTGGCAGCTTCCATTTTCTCCTAGGCCAATAGGAGAATGTCTCTCACACTTGAACTTATTCTTTCTTTCTTGAACAGCAACTCCCTATTTCTCACTCCCTCCAGTCCCTACAAATTCTATTCTCTGTTTCTCTGAGTTTGACTATTTTAGATACTTATGTAAGTGACACCATGCCATATTTTTCCTTCTGTGACTGCCTTATTTCACCTAGCATAATCTCCTTGAGGTTCATCCAATTTGTTGAATGGTTTTGCGAAAACTGGGTATCCACATGAAAAAGAATGAAATTGGACCCTTTTACCACACACCAAACCATTTCAAAATGGATGAAAGATTAAAGACTTAAACATAAGATCTGAAACTATAAAACTCCTAGAAGAAAACAGGAGAAAAGAGTCCATGTTATTGGTCTAGGCAGTGATTTCTTGGATATGACATCAAAAGCAAAGGCAACAAAAGCAAAAATAGACACATGAGACTACATTAAACTAATAAGCTTCTGCACTGTAAATTAAACAGTCAACAGAGGGAAAAAGCAACCTAGAAAGGGAGAAAATATTTGCACACCATATATCTGATAAGGGGTTAAAAACATATAGGAAACTCCTACAACTCAATAGCAAAAAAACAAAACAAAACAAAAAACCAAAAACACAAAACAAAACAAAAAAACACAACCAATTAAAAAATAAGGAAAGGACTTGATAGACCTTTTTCCAGATAGCACATTCGGATGGGCAACATGTATATGAAAAGGTGCTCAACCTTACTAATCTTCAGGGAAATGCAAATCAATGCTATAGTGAGATATCTCTTCACATCTGTTAGGATCTAGGTTATTATAAAACAAAGAAATAAAAAGATAACAAATGTTGGTATATTTGTGGAGAAATTGAAATACAAACTATTAGTGGAAATGTAAAATGGTTCAGACACTATGGAAACCATGTGAAAGTTCCTCAAAAAATTAAAAATAGTGTTCTTACATGATCCAGCAATCCCATTTCTGGATGTATGTCTAAAAAAATTGAAATCAATATCTTGAAGAGACATCTGCATTCTTATGCTCACTGCATCATTATTCACAATAGCCAACATATGGAAACAACCTAAATGTCTGTCAGCAGGTGAATAGATAAAGAAAATCTGGTAATACATACAATGGAATATCATTTAGCCTTTAAAAAAATAAAGGAAAGGAAATCCTGCCACTTCTTTATTTTAAAAGACTTGCTTGATTAGACCAAACTCACCTAGGATAATATCCCCAATTTAAAGCCAGTTGATTAGGGATTTTAATTACATCTGCTAAATCCATTCGTAGTAACATATTAGTGTTTGAATAACTAGGAGAAGGTTTGTACAGCAGGGGCTGGAAATCTCGAGGCAGGAGGAAAGGATATCGTATTCTTATCAAGTCTGCCGACCACAGGAAATCATTCCTAAATAGATCTTTAGATATTAAAGTAAGAAATACTTTTTCAGCTGCTTAAGTTGTCTTTCTTAGCTAAATATATAAGCCAAGGCCTAGCCTTTTAGCCACAAAGAGAGTTGAGTTCCACCTGATGCTACAGAACCCAAGTTTTGTTTTAGATTAATATTGTTCTTGCCAGGCATACCATGCTAGATAGACTGCCTCACAGTCAAGAGAACCTTCCAACAACCTGCTCTGGAATTATTAATTACTAAATTCTGAATGTAGCTTTAGATAGCTGAGCTTCAATGTGTCATTTCATTCACAATGAAGGAGTAGATATTATAAGTAAATAAATAAAAGGAAACAATTTCCTTATTATAAAAAGAATAGTCCTTCTTTCAAGGTTGTGATAGTAGAAAAGACACATTATCGTAAGCCTCAAGGCTAAGATGTGAGTAACTCTCATACAAATCAAATGACAGAGTAGCCAGAAGCTTAGTAAAGAGAATCAACTCTAGGGTTTGGAAAGCCAGTGCACATATATTTCTAGGCTGAACTTGCTCAGGAACAGTCAGAGCAAGATGTGGGATGGACTTGAAAGCACTACCCAAACCTCAAACAGATCAGCAATGTCTGACGCTTCACAGCAAAGGGGCTTAAACACAACCTCTAACTGGACATTGGCATAACAACAAGCTACTCTGACCAGAGGTGACTTCTTCTTTTTCTTTTTTTTTTTTTTAAGATTTCTTTATTTGAGAGAGAGAGCGAAAGGGAGAGAGAGAGCAAGTGGGGGGGAGGAGCAGAAGGAGAGAATCTTTCAAGCAGACTCCCCACTGAGTGCAAAACCTGACACAGGGCTCAATTCCACAACCCATGAGATCATGACCTGAGCAGAAACCAAGAGTTGGATGCTTAACTGATTGAGCCACCCAGACACAGCCAGAGGTGACTTCTTAAGAAGACAAGTTTTAAAATAATCTTATAGTCATCCCTGGCAGCCTCAAAAACTATATGAATGCCAAAGGCTGCATTCTCTCAGGAATGATCAGAAAGAATCTCCAAGCTACTATTTCTGGCTGAACATGGGGGAAAAATATAAAATCCCTGAACTGTGATAGTCTCCAAACTACACACACATGTCCAATAGTAAAGGTAAAAATCTAACTGTCTAAGAAGGCTTATATGTAACCTTTGACCAATAAGTGGTTTATGCTGACCTAAGAGTGCCCAAGGTTAAAAAACAACAATAAGGGAGGAAAAATATGAGTGACAATGTCAGAAGCTGCACACTGCAGGAAAAATACACATTATAGAGTCATTTCAGCCAAGTCTCTAAACAAATAAGCCAATGACCAAGAAAGTTACAACAGCTAGCTTCATTTACCAGTACCCAGAATTCATACCATATATTTTTGAAAATGTCCAAGTTTCAACAAAAATAATGATACATGACAACAAATGAGAAAGTTTTTCCTATGATTCATACATAGGGAAAGAACTGGCAGTAGAATAGATACTTGAAGTGCTGCAGATGGTAGACTTAGCAGACAAAGGTTTTAAAGCAACTACTGCAAATATGTCCAAAGAACTAAAGGATACCATACTTGAAGAATTAAAAGAAGGTGTGACGATCATCTCATAAAATACTGAATATCAAGGATGAGATAGAAATTATTAAAAAGAGCCAAGTTAAAATTCTGTGATTGAAGGGTACAATAACTGAAATAAGAAATTCACTAGAATGGTTTCAACAGTAGACTTGAGCTGATAAATGAAGAAAATCAATGGACTTGAAGATAGATCAATAGAGATTATACAATCTGAAACAGAATAAAGAATGAAGAAACATTAACAGAGTCTCAGAGAAATGTGTAATACCATTAAATACACCAGTATACATATAAAAGGACTGCCAGAAGGAAACAAAAGCAAGGGAGAGAATAAATAATCAAGGAAATGAAGGCTGAAAACTTCCCAAATTTGATGAAAAACATTCAAGCACAGAGCCAAGAACCTCAACAACTATAAGATAAACACAAAGAGCAAAACAACCATACCAATCATAGTCAAAATGTTGAAAGATAAAATCTTGAAAAGAGAAAGAAAAAAGAACCATAACATCAAAATTATCTTTCAAAAATGTGTGAGATAAATGGATGAGATAAATGGATGAGATAAAGACATTCCAAGATAAACAAAGATGAAATATTAAAGAAAGAAATATTAAAGGAAGTTCTTATGACTGAAAGCAACTGACATAGAGACTAATTCAAAGCCACAAGAAAAAAGAGTGCCAGTAAAGGTAATTATGTAGGTAATTAGAAAATACAGCATAATTGCATAGTTTTTTATCTTTCTTCTCTTGACTGATTTAAAAAGCAATTGTGTAACATGACATATACATGATGATATTATTGGGGATATAACATCTGGAAATGTAGCATAATTGCATAGTTTTTTATCTTTCTTCTCTTGACTGATTTAAAAGCAATTGTGTAACATGACATATACATGATGATATTATTGGGGATATAACATCTGGAAATGTAGCATATTTAACAATAATGGCACCAAGAAGGTGGACAGGAACAAAGCTATGTTGGAGTACAGAGATGACACTAGATAGAAGAAGTAAAGAGAACCAGAACAAATAAATTATAAAGTGCATATAACAAACCATACATATATACATGCTTTTATTTATTTAGCTTCTTTAAAAGATAGAAGATTATATAAAGTCATGACTATAACCATATATTGTTCAGTTTTTAAAATAGATGTAGTATAAATGTCAGTAAAAGCACAAAAATATAGGGAGGAAATGGAGCTACATAGGAATAAAGTTTCTATATTTTATGGAAAGTTAAATTGCTCTAAATCTGAAGCAGACTCTAATGAGTTAAGAAGTATATTCTAAGTCCTTGAGAAACCACTAATAAATGATTTTAAAATGCAGTTTTCCAAATTTGTTAGGAATGGTCCAGTGCTATGATAATAGTAATAATGTCCTGCTAATGCTTTGATTTTTTAATGAGGCACGTTACAGTTTTTGACTTTAGGTTCACCTTTGTAGGTGCTGTGGGATTTAAAGCTTTTCCAACAGGTGAAAACTGATACTATAGCTATAAGCATCAAGACTTCTTGCAGAGAGTAAATGGAATAAGAAATTGGGGAGAACTTTAAATTCATTAGGTTTTAAATTCTTTCATCTGAATAAGATATTTTGATTTTAAACATAAAGTTCTTTGGATTTTTTCATATCTTTTTGTGAAATAATTATGGAAGAGATTTGTATTCAAATATGGAGCATACCTTAAGCTGCTATTTTATCATTGGTATATCTTGGTCATTTAATCTTATTGCAGTAACTTTGATGAGCTATAATGAACACGAATTAACATAATTTGGGGTGGAAAATAGAAGAGTATAAAATTTTGGATTGAGCAACCCTTGAAGTTAATTTAATTGATAAATTAAAGTAGTTTTTTGATGCATTGCACAGCTTTCTGTGGGATCCATCAGAGGATTAAATGTCATCCAGAAAGAAGTCATTGGTATTTTGGTTGGAGCCACTTGAGTATGGAAGCAGGAGAGTTCTGACAAAAATACGGATATGCTCACATGGGAGGCACAATCACAATCTAGGCTGACCATAAGTCAAATGATCATTCTAATAGCTAAGAGTGCACAAAGCTTAGGAGGTCAACCAAGACCACTCCTTTCTCTAGCAAGTCTTCCTTAGAAAGGAGGTTCTCAAGATGGACTGAACATTAGTATAACCTGGGGAGCTTTAAAAAGTCTCAATATCTGGTAGTACCCAAACTAATTAAATAAGAATATCTGGGATGAGACCTAATATCACAGACAAGTGGGTATGCCTTATCTTGTTTGGTGAATTTGAAAAATATACTGAATGTGTATAGCTCACCTGCTTCTTTCTGCTTTTTGAAATTTGCCTGAGTACAGAGATTTGCCTGTATTATCTGTGCCTCTATGGTGTGATTTTTTTCAGGTACAGGCCCTTGTGAGGTGAGACCTGTTATTATTCCTTCTAAGGTTTTGACTGGGTAGGTAAATCTGACAAATTTAGGGTGAGTTATTAACAGACTTAGCTTTTATCATGAAAGCTGTTTGATTTCTGCTATGCTTCTAAAATTATTTCTCAATTGGCTCCAAACTAGGAACCTAATTTATTATCTCTGAATGACCCTAAGAGATACACTCTCTTGTAGAGCACTGAGGAACCAGAAGAATCTCAAGGAACACAGTTGTAGGAAACACAGCTGATTGCATATATATTGGAAGGTTAATAAGCAGCCTCTGTCCCATTCTCTTGTCTTCTTTTTTACATTCGAGTTCTCTCTTACTTGAGCTATTTGTCTGAGGCTGTATGTGGCACATTGGCTTCATGACTCTTGAAACTCATGGTGAGTGTGGGTTTCTGTGCCACTGGTTCAAACACCAACTGAACACCGTATAACTTTACAAACAATGCCAAGAAACTAAACAAATTTCCAATAGAGAGACTAAGGTTAGGTTATTTTGGAATATATGCCCACTTTTATTCTCATCAATTGTGCGTGCAGTGAGGTCACAGGCAAAAGAGGGCAGCCTGCCCCTTTAACAGAGTCTGGATATGAGGTGGTTTCTCAGAGAAGGGCTG
This sequence comes from Callorhinus ursinus, assembly GCF_003265705.2. Lineage (NCBI taxonomy): Eukaryota > Metazoa > Chordata > Mammalia > Carnivora > Otariidae > Callorhinus > Callorhinus ursinus. Next base: position 25,097,983 of record NW_027397076.1, read on the forward strand.
GCTGGGCAGGCATTCCACAGTATATCCACAGAATCACCAGATTTCTTCTGTTTTTACATTTATGCCAGGTCTCCTATGTAACCTTCAAACAAGTCATTGAAACCTTTCATCCGATAATTGTAAAATTACCAAAATTCTTTGTGGGAATAAATAACGTAACCACATGCACTATTTTGAGAATTTTAGAAAAAGCCTAATTCATCATATTTTTAGATAGTTCAGTTGTATATATTAAAATTCAGGTGAAATAGGAGTTATTTAAACTTCAAATGTTTGTTACTATTTTTTTAAACATAAAATGATTATTAGAGCTTATATTACCTTGGGAAAGATAATAATCACAATCATTTTATTTCTGTAATGATTCCTTTTTAGGCACTAATTATTGCTCTACAGCCTTTATTTTTTAAAATTCTTTAAAGGGTGTTTTAACCGCACTCTTGAATATTTAATTTTGTTTAAAAATAGTCTCCAGTGAATTTTACCTCTCAAGTGAACTCTATAAAAATTGATTTTTGCTTTTCAAGAAAAGTGTTGAAAATGTAGCTTAAGGGAAGACTGTTTTATTATGTTTTCTCCCCCATGTTCTCTTGTGCTTTGGTTGTTTAGATTCCTTTCTTTTAGTTGTACTTTAATGTTGTAGGACTTGAATCTTTCCTAGGGAGACAAAAGTGTCTATTTAATTTGGCCTCCATTAACCAGTCATTGAATGGAAGCAGTGCTTTATTTTTTTTAAAGCTTATTTATTTATTTAAGTAATCTCTACACCCAATGTGGGGCTCGAACTCCCAACCCTGAGATCAAGAGCTGCATGATCCCCCAACCAAGCCAGGCAGGTACCCCAGAAACAGTGCTTTTTAAAAATTAAGATGCCATTGGACAGAGTTTTGGAAGACCTGTATTTGATTCCACCTCTCTATATCCAGTGAAATGTATGACCTTGGACTGGTCATTTTTGAATTTCAGGTTTCTCATATGTGAAAGGAGAGAGTTAGAATATATTTTCTTCAATTTCCATTGTAGTTCTGATATATTTTTTGTGAATGGCTCTGTGGCATGATTCTTGGTGCACAGTTACTATAGTAAATAATTGCATGACCAGAAAATTGTATTTTAAAATGTCTATGAAAAACCATCAGAGATTCACTGCCAGTGAGAGAATCTTGAACCACAAGAACTTGACGGAGGAGAATCCTAAGAGGTGCTAGTATATCTTGGTTTATTCACATAATGAACATTTGCTCCTGATGAAAATGGTCTCTGAGTTTGCCTGAAGAAATAGAATGCCATGGTGGTAAAGTAGGATAGTGACATGTATGCCCCAAAATAAAAGATATGAAATTTGAAACTTGTGCAAAGAATAGGATCTTTTTTGAAAAATCTGAAAATAAGCCTCCTCCCTCCCTCCCCCCCACCACGAAATTTAGGAAAACTTCTATGAGGCTGTATCCCAATCCCAGCTTTGTTCCTTGGTTTTGTTTTCTTTTATGTTTGCTTTGAGTTATGAGTATATGCAAAAAGGAGGGCTCACAAGACCGAAGCCTAGGCCCTGAACTGGTAGAATGTCACTCATGCTGTGTTGTGTGGGTGAAAGCAAGCCAGAATATCAAGTCTTGCGGGAAAATAGGCTCCATTTCCTGAGAGAAAGAGCTGCAAAGTATTGAGGTCATTTTTGAAATCTATATATCCTGAGTTTCTGATAAAATTGACAAATAATATATACTTTGCAGAGTTTTCATGAGCATTGAATAAAATACAGTGCTTGTTCCAGTGCCTAGCAAAGGACAGCCAGTCAATAGAGAAATTTTTATCAGCTATATAGTTATTATTAGAAATGTTACCTGTGTTTAGGTCACCAGGAAACCAAATCCTGTTACTTCTATTCCTATCTTGTATGCCTTCTTTTCTCCCTTAATTGCTATTGCCTGCATTGTGAGCCCCTTTTATTTCTTGCCATGTATATTGAAATAACCTCTTGAGTAATAAGCAATTGGCTATTAGTCTCTATTGAGGAATTATAATCTCCGCGAAGGGCAGAGACCCTGACTTTCTGATTTATAGTTGCATTTTCTTTTTCTGATACAGTACATTGATCACAGTAGATGCTCCACAAATATTTGTTGAATATATGAATAAAAGATGAAACTCTGCATACACAGGTTTTGGTTTTTTTTAAAAAAGGAAACAACAATCTTGTTACTCTGCTTCCTCATATTCCACCAATGGCTCCACACAGTATTCAAAATAAAATTTAAGCTCTTTGGCTTAACCTGCAAGGCTCTCCATGATCTGACTCTTGCCTCTAACTTCATCTCTCACTTCCTGTACATGTAGCTGATCTTCCAGAAGTTTTCTGAATCTATCATGATTTCCTGAAAGATATCCTTTTCCCTGGAAAAGCCTGATTCCACTTCTTCACCTGGTCTAACTCCTATACTCTTTAAGATTTAGGGCAGTAATTTCCTCTTCTGGGACATCTTCCTTGATGTTCTAGCATTGGCCAGATGTTACTCTTCTTGTCTCCTAGCATACTATGCAAACCCTGTTACAGCAATTATCATCCTACAAATAGGTACTTATCTTTCTCCTCCATATGACCAGCAATTGTCTGGTATACAATGGATGGTTTATAATTATGTGAATGAATAAAAGCAGAGTAGCAGGTGTGAAGGAAAGGTAGCTCTAAAATTCACTGCCAAGAGTTTCACAGAGTACCCCACCTAAGCCCGGGGATGTGTATTTTCTTCCCTCGTTAAAGTCTCATTAGAGTTTTTTTCCCCACTAAATGGACTAAATTGGCTTTCTTTATTCTTAAAATAATTCTCAGTAGTGAACTTACTGTTACTCCGTCCCCAGATGACTATTGTCCTAACCTTTATTTGCACTGAAGCCTGACTTCATTTCTCTTTGATTGCTTTTGTTGATTGAGCAGGTGGCTTATGTTTTATTTCTTAATAATCTCAAAAGACAGACTAGTCCAAGTAAAGCAGTGCTTGTATGATGCTAAACTATAACATTTGGTAATGACTAAATTATTTTAGCACCTTGAGCACAGAGCTAGTCTCAGCTTCTCCCATAATAATAATGATACTGTGTTTGTATAACTGCCTTAAGGAAAGAAGAGAACTCCAGGATCAATTTGACATGACTAATGTTTAAGTGGATCCTGCTACATTTGCTTTTCAATAGGAAGAGAAAAATGATAGTTATTCAAAGCACCATGTGACTCTTGTGTGTGCTATTGGTGTATTAGTTAAAGTAGCTCCAGGCAACTTTTTACTTACTCTTCTTTGATTTACTGTCTTTCTTAAATTGGAACACAAATACATTTTAAACAATTTTAGGTCAGCTAGTGCTTTTCCTTATTTCCCAACTGTAGCCCAATTTTCCAAGTTCTTAACTATTTAGAAGAAGAGTGACAAAAGAGGCACATAATTTAGTAAAGCAAAGAGAGATACAGCAAAACATCACAAATAATCTACAAACCACATTTTTGAATTTCTTAAGAGTAAACTGGAGCTAACCCTTCCATAAATGCATTTGATAATTTCAGAAGATGCATGGACTTCTTTTTGGAAAAGGTTTACCCTTGATTTTCCTGTGTAATGTTACTTAAGGTGTTTCCATTACGTGTCTATTAATTTCTCTCCTTACTGCACTAAATAGTAACTGACATACTTAAGATGCAACTTAAGATGAATAAGAGTCTTCTTTATAAAAATCAACATTCTCTTTATTCAGGTGAGAAAACTGAGGCCCAAGGAAGGGAGGGAACTAACAAGATCACACATTTGTCTAATACAAGAACTAAACTAGATACTAAGGCTTCCTTCTCTTCCCTTTCTGTTCTTTCTACTACACCGCTATATATTTTTTATTCTACTTGTTCTTTTGGTGTTATCCTTTGGAATGCTTATTTATAACAAATTGTTTTAGAGGTAGCTATACATTTAATAAGTGAGATCTTTTGCTTAAGGGAATTGGTTTTAAGGATTTGCTTAGAGATGCAAGACGATTATTATCCAGTCCTAATATCATAAGCTCTCTTTTAAAACAATATTTTACATAAACAAAAAAGAAATTAATATTTAATTAATATTGCTATGAAGAATGTAAGTCTTATGCAGGTTATTTTGGGATATGTGCCATAAGCAAGATATATGTTAGAAGTAAAATGTATTATCTATATTTAATTTGTATTGAAATTAATTTTTACTTGATGCCCTAGGAATTGCTTGGGAGTATTCTAAAGTATTGCTATGGATCTGCTTACAACATCTTATTATGTTGCACTCAGTCTTTTATAGAAATCTACTAAACAGAAACACGGGTACATTTGTGATCAGTTCAATGTTTCATGTCTGGCTAGATCAATATTCATGCAATCAAGATACAAATATGTCTGTATGGCATTAAACAATGGTTGAGTTCTTTTTCCCTTTATTTTTTTTTAAATTTTATCTTAATTCCAGTGTAGTTAACATACAGTGTTATATTAGTTTCAGGAGTACAATATAGTCATTCAGCAGTTCCATATATTACTCAGTGCTCATCAAGATAAATGTACTCTTAATCCCACTCACCAATTTACCCTCCCCCCACCCCTTGCCCCTCTGGTAACCATCGGTTTCTTCTATATAGTTATGAGTCTGTGTTTTGGTTGGTTTTTCTTTTTTTCCTTTGTTAACTTTTTGTTTCTTAAATTCCACATATGAATGAAATCATATGGTATTTGTCTTTCTCTGTCTTATTTCACTTAGCATTATACTCTCTAGACCCATCCGTGTTGTTGCAAATGGCAAGATTTCTTTCCTTTTTTATGGATGAATAATATATATACCACATCTTCTTTATTGATTCATCTACCCATGGACACTTGGACTGCTTCCATAGTTTGGCTATTGTATGTAATGTTGCAATAAATATAGGGGTGCATATGTCCCTTCAAATTAGTGTTTTTGTATTTTATTTGTTTATTTATTTACTTGAAAGAGAGACAGTGTGCATGAGCAGGGGGAGGGGCAGAGGGAGAGGGAGAAGGGAAGCATACTCCCCGCTGAGCTCAGAGCCCAATGTGGGGCTTGATCTCATGACCAAAAGGTCATGACCTGAGCCAAAATCGAGAGTCTGAAGCTCAACTGACTGAGCTACACAGGCACCCTGTGTTTTTGTATTCTTTGGGTAAATGTCCAGGAATAAGATTACTGGATGGTAGGGTAGTTCTATTTTTAATTTTTTGAGGATCTTCCACACTGTCCTCCACAGTGTGAAAGTGGCTGAACCAGTTTGCATTTGTACCAAGAGTGCCCAAGTTGTTCCTTTTTCTCTACATCCTCACCAACACTTGTTGTTTCTTCATTTTTTTTTTATTTTAGCCATTCTGACAGATGTAAGTGATATCTCATTGTGATTTTGATTCGCATTTCCCTGTTTATGAGTGATGTTGAGCATCTTTCATGTGCCTATTGGCCATCTCGATGTCTTCCTTGGAGAAATGTCTATTCACTTCTTCTCCCCATTTTTAATTGGATTATTTGGGGTTTTTTTGGTGTTGAGTTGTATACGTTCTCTATATATTTTGCATACTAACTCTTGATTCAATATATCATTTGCAAATACCTTCTCCCATTCAGTAAGTTGTCTTTTAATTTTATTGTTTCCTTTGCTGTGCAGCTTTTTTATTTTTAGTGCTTGCTTTTTTTGTTAAATTTTAATTCTAGTGTTATATTGGTTTCAGGTATACAATATAGTGATTCAACAATTTCACATATTATCCAGCATTCATCATGACAGGTGCTTTTTATTTTGATGTATCCCAGTAGTTTATTTTTGCTTTTGTTTCCCTTGCCTCAGGAGACATATCTAGAAAGATTACTACAGCCAATGTCAGAGAAATTACTGCCTGTCCTCTCTTCAAGGATTTTTGTGGTTTCAGGTTCACATTTTTTAAAAATTAATTAATTAATTTTTTTTATGTAGTGTTCCATGATTCATTGTTTGCATATAACACCCAGTGCTCTATGCAACACATGACCTCCTTAACACCCATTACCGGACTAACCCATCCCCCTCACCCCCCTCCCCTCTAAAACCCCGTTTGTTTCTCAGAGTCCATAGTCTCCCATGGTTCAGTTCGTCTCCCCCTCGGATTTCCCCCCTTCATTAGCGCTCACCATAGCATATACCCTCCCCAATGTCAATCACCCAGCCACCCCATCCCTCCCACCCCCACCACTCCAGCAACCCTCAGTTTGTTTCTTGAGATTAAGAATTCCTCATATCAGTGAAATCATATGATACTTGTCTTTCTCTGATTATTTAGCTGTCCAGTTTTCCCAATCATTTGTTGAGGAAACTATCTTTTTTGCCATTGCATATTCTTGCCTCCTTTACTGAAGATTAATTGACCATAACATCATAGGTTTGTTTCTGGATTTTCTGTTCTGTTCCATTCATCTATGTGTCTATTTTTGTGCCAGTACCATACATACTGTTTTGATTACTATAGCTTTGTAATGTAACTTGAAGTCTGAAACTGTGATACCTCCAGTTTTGTTTTTCTTTTTGAAGATTGCTTTGGTTATTCAAGGTTTTTTGTGGTTCCATACAAAGTTTAGAATTGTTTGTTCTCGTTCTGTGAAAAATGCTGTTGGTATTTTGATAGGGATTGCATTAAATCTGTAGATTACTTTGGGTAGTGTGGACATGTTAACAATATTTGTTCTTCCAATCCACAAGCATGGAATGGCTTTCCATTTCTTTGTGTCATCTTCAATTTCTTTCATCAATGTTTTAAAGTTTTCAGAGTATAGGTCCTTCACTCTTGGGTTAAGTTTATTTCTAGGTATTTCATTATTTTTGGCTCAATTGTAAATGGGATTGTTTTTCTTAATTTCTTTTTCTGCTGCTTTCTGCATTATTAGCATATAGAAATGCAACAGATTTCTTTACATCAATTTTGTATCCTTTGACTTTATTGAATTCATTTATCAGTTCTAGTAGTTTTTGGGTGGAGTCTTTGGGTTATCTATGTATAATATCATGTCATCTGTAAATAATGAAAGTTTTACTTCTTTCTTACCAATTTGGATGCCTTTTATTTCTTTTTGTTGTCTGATTTCTGTGGCTAAGACTTCTAGTACTGTGTTGGATAAAAGTGGTGAGAATGAACATCCTTGTCTTGTTCCTGACCTTCGGGGAAATGCTCAGTTTTTCCCTATTGAGTATGATGTTAGTGGTGCGTTTTTCATATAGGCCTTTTTTATGTTGAGGTATGTTCCCTCTAGACCTACTTTGTTGAGAGTTTTTATTATCAGTGGATGCTGTACTTTGTCAAATGCGTTTTCTGCATCTACTGAAATGATCATATGGTTTTCATCCTTCCTCTAATTGATGTGATGTCCTTTTCCCTTTAAACTGAATCCTTTGTACACATATCAAAGTGCTGTAATGCATATGAATTCCATATAGTTTGCTGTATTTGTAAATATATGGAAAGAACTTGCAAAGTTTTATTTACAAAATAATGGTCTGGATAAATAAAAATATAATAACTATTCTTGTATATATCAGGATAATAATGGCATATATCTAAGTACTTACATATGTATTTTTTAAGATCTCATTCACTTAATATCACTTAATTTTTTCACTTTCTCATGTATATCTACCTCTTTTAAAAGCTCATTATCAAAGAACAGTTTCCCATTTATCAAAGCATTTCAGTTCTTATGAATTAGACTTTTGTAACAACACTATGAAGAATAGATATTATAATTTTTAATTAGAAAAGAAATAAAGAGGCAGAAATATTTTCTATTTCTCTAAAATAATTTCTGAGAACTAGTTCTCAGGGCTCTTGAGTTCTTGTTTCACTATCAGTCATGCTGAAACCTTACCTCCTTTTCTAGTGAAAATGGAGAATATCCCTTGGATTAACTTTGATAACTACACATTCTCAAATTAACTGTTTATTAGCTAAGAGCTAAATGATAACTAGCATTCTGAATTTGTTTCCATGTGTGTGCATGCATGTGTGTGTGTTGACTTGGGAAAGGAGACTGATAACAATGGAAAGAGTATGAATGTTTCTGGAGGAACATGAGAATGTTTGTGGGGTTGCTATTATCCTGACCTTGGGAGAAAAGGAACGAGGTGACCAAGAAGAGAACTGTGAAGAAACAAAGAGGAAACACTGAGGAAGAAACCAAATGGAAAAAAAAAAAAATCCCTGGATCAGTCAAATAAGCTTTGGGATATAACAGAAACCCACCTCAATCTGGCTTAAGTAAGAAGAATTCCTATTGCAAAACATCGAAGAAATGGATGTGATTCAGTCCAGCTCAGTTCAGGGTTTTGACACTTTTGATGTCATCAAGATTTTTCTCTCTTTCCATAGCCCAGCTCTGTTCATAGTGGTGTTTTACTAGCCTGCCACTTAGGAGTGAGACCTGTAAAAGAGGTATAGATTTCAGGGTCACCACCCCATAACTGTTAATTGTATCCTTGGGAAAGGATGAAATTACCCAAGGGTGGGGTCTAGAGTGAGAAGGGAAGAAGGCTGTGAAGGGAATCCTGACAAACACCAAGGTTTTAAGGTGGAGGAAACAGAGCCCAACAGGGAGACCAAGAAGAAACTTTCTGAAAATGAATACCAGGGACACAGAGACCATGGGCTGGGTTTAGTGTGTCATAGATACATGCTATTTGGCTATCTATTACAATTTTCCCTTTCTCCAAACATAGTCTCTATATGCAGGAATGGCCACCAGGATCGCATGGCTGTGACTCTTGGCCACAGTCCAATGTTTCAGATGGGTCCAGTTGAGCCAACCTGGCCCATCAGATTCTTGTTTCTAAGAAACTAAACTTTAGAACTGAGAGATGTGGAAACCCCATATGGCAGGCTGAGTTGGAGCAAACAAGTAAAACCAATTAAGTAAAAATACAGCCATGGACGTATCAGGAAGTAGAGGTGTTAAAAGTGTCTCAGCAGCTGAGGGAAAGGAAGTATCTGTTAGGGGAGGATTGAGGGGGAAAGCATAGGGACTGGGAACATGTTTGCTTTTTCTTTAAGTTGTTAAAAACTTGAGTATATTTTATTATTTATATTTGCCTCCTCATTCTCATAAGATAAGCTTGCTTCCTAAATCACAGAGGAAATAGACGTCAATAGATAGAAACTTTCTCAATTCCTTGCCACCAAAGCTGAAAACTATCAGCATGTGTGTTTATTCCTTCGTCTTTCTTTGCATCGTGTCACAATGGAAAAAAGGGTCTGTCTGGTAAATTACCCCATCATAACATTGTAAATAGGATCCCAAAATTAAATAACCCAGTATGGGGGGTCACTATTGCAAGATTAATGAAATGAAGTCTGTGTCTACTCAGCTATCCATCCTGAGTTCCATGGGGTCTGTCTGCAAGATCCAAATCCAATTTGTCCTGGCTGGTGTTTGGCATCACTTGATAGCTGCTCTCTGCTCTGGTTTAAATATACATGAAGATGATTGTAAGAAATTCCAGGAATATTCCAAGTTATTTTGCCTTTGAGAAATTGGGGCTGAAAAATACTGATAACAAAAATCTCTTCCAATACCTGCAGAAAAAAAAAGAATTTCCTGTCTGACTTCAACCCTTCCCATACACTTCCTTCCTTTCAGAAAATAAGAGCTTTGATTTGTTCCAGTTTGAGAATGGGAGCTGGATGGAGAACAGGAGCTGATTACCAGGTTTCCTGTATGTCAGGTTTCTCCTGTTTTCTCCAGCATATTTTCTGGGATCACTGTATCCTAGATGCCTAGCATAGTGCTCAGTACATAGTAGAATCTCAGTGCAGTATTTCAGAATCTATGAATGGATGGATACATATATGAATGGATGGATAACTTATGCAAGCTGGGAGAGGCCTGAATCCAGAGTACAAGAGAAAGGATAAATGTTAGGGAAGAAGAATTATTTTTTTATCAAAACCTCACTGTTCTGCAGGGAAGGGAACAACATGGATGCTGCTTCATACACGACACAGAAAAAAAGAAAATCAGATAATAGATACTTAATGTTCTCTTAAATTCTCCAAATGGTGTCCTATGTGAATAAAGAATTATAATTGGGGATATGTTTAAATATTTACTTCTAATTTTCATTTCCAAGTGAATTAATTGAAGTAGTTTGATACAATTTTCTTATTTTGGAACAACCAGCATTATTAAAGTAAGTTATCATGGATTTAACAGCTGCGAGTTTTAAACTAAGCATGGCTATTAAAGCAATGTATCTTGGGTTTGAAAACTAAACTTGGTTTCGCTTTATTACACTGCAACTATTAAAATGTGGCTATTTGATCAAAACCTTCAGTTTTCTTTTAAAGAAAAAACATGCTTACACATGTTTTAAAATTGTTTGTTTGCTTTCTACACCTATAAAATAGGCAGAGGACAATTCCTATTGCTTAATGCTCTTGGAAAATTAATTTAGGACAGGCAGAAGCAACTCAATGGGCTTTATTTTATTTTATGTCTAATAGGTTGCCCTGTCCTGATTTTTTTTCATATTGTCTGATTTTGTCTCTTGTTTTTTCTAAACCACCATGGCACACTGTTTCTGTTTGATAGGTCCTTTCTGATGAATAGAAAAGAGAGGCACAGAGAGAGAGAGAGAACGGAAGGAAGGAAAGAAGGAAGGAAGGAAGGAAGGAAGGAAGGAAGGAAGGAAGGAAGGAAGGAAGGGACAATCCCTTAGAAATCTCTTTTCAGATTACAAAGGGCTGGAGATACTTTAGTATATAAGGAAGTAGATAAAAGGAACTGTAACTTTGTTACTTTAATTGCAGTTGACCTCCATGCTTAGAGCCCAAACCAAAGTTAGCCTAGGTAACATAGTTTTTGTAGGGCACCTGTCAGGAATAATTTGTTATGATGGTTAATTTTGTGTCAACTTGACTATACTAAGGAATGTCCAAAGAGCTTATAAAACATTATTTTTCCATATATCTGTTAAAGTGTTTCCAGAAGAGATTAGCATTTGAATCAGTAACACTGAGTAAAGATCTGCCTTTACCCATGCAGGCAAGCATCATCCATTCTGTTGATTGAATAAAACAAAAAGGCAGAAAAAGGGTGAATTCTTCTACCTGCAGATATCTGAGCTCCCTGTTCTTGGGTTTATGGCTTTGGACTGAGAGTTACACTCTTGTCTCCACTGGTTCTGAGCCTTTTAGATTCAAATGGAATTACAACACTGGCTTTCCTGGTTCTCCAGCTTGTGCACAGCTGACTGTGGCACTTCTTGGCCTCCATAACAGCATGAGCCAATGAGCCAACTCTTCTGTCTAGCTATCTAGCTATCTGTCATCTATCTATCTGGCTAGCTAGCAATCTGTCCTATTGGTTTTATTTCTCTGGAAAACCTTGATTAATACATTTGCTTTTACCTTTCTTAGAGAAAAAAAATTGAGATAAAGAAACTTGAAATTAAAAAAACAATATTTAATGAGTGAAAAATAAACTTTTGCTTTAAAACATTCTGATATAGGCCTTTGTAAAAAAAAACTAGCTTATTTTCACTAGTACAGGAGCTGACAATCAGAAGTAAGATTCCCATGAAAATGAAAAAGTAATATATGGCATTGGCTTAGGAACAGGGGGATGGGTAGAAGGCAATCCATATTATATGGTAATAATCCATGTTGTACTGTAGCAAAATATTTGGTAAATCTGTCTCCTGAGCTAACTTTGGGGGACAGATCATGTACAAATGATCTCTTAGTTTTAGGGAAAAAGTTGGGAAAGAGAATGCCAATGTGTATGTTGGTTGTTGTTGATTACATTTGCCCAGGAATTTCAGAGAAAGATGAGCTCAAAAAAGAATTTCCTGAATGTACAAACAAGAATTAAAAAGACTAGATACTCCAGAAACTCAAGGACCTAAAATGTTAGCAGAGACGACTATTTTTAGAATGTAAACAGTGGAGATAACATTGAGAAGCACTTTGAGTAAAATAGATTGATATATATAACAACAAAGACTGCATTTTACCACATCTATCAGAATAGCTAAAATCCAAAACACTGTTAACTCCAAATACCAGTGTTGATATGGAGCAACAGGAACTCTCATTCACTGCTGGTGGGAATGCAAAATGGCACATCCACTTTGGAAGACAATTTGATAGTTTCTTACAAAGGTAAAATAGTCTTACCATGTGATTCAGCAATCCTACTTTTACTTATTTACCCAAAGGAGTTGAAAACTTGTATATACACAAAAACTAGGACATGAATGTTTTTGGCAGTTTTATCATAATTATCAAAGTGGAAACAACCAAGATGTCCTTCAATAGGTGAATGGATAAACAATCTGTGGTACATCCATACAATGGGATATTATTAAATGATTTTATAAGTGAGCTATGAAGCCAGGAAAAGACATGAAAAAACTTCAGATGTATTTTCTTAAGTGAAATAGTACAGTTTAAATATATTATATACTTTATAATTCCAATTATATGACATTCTGGACGAAGAAAAACTATGGAGACAGTAGGAAGATCAGTGGTTGCCAGGAGTTCATGAACCCTCCCCCCCAACACACACACTCACCTGACAGTACATCAGAAACTAAGATTTTGAACCAGTATACTCATTTCAGTTCTGACTAGAAATTTCTGTTATTTGTTTATTGTTAAAGAAGGATGAGGCTTAGCAGTTAACTAGTTTCTTATTCTCAGCAAGACCAAGGAAACACTAATTCAAACAAGAATGAGAATCTAAGACTATGGTACAAATAATTTGCAGTAGTATTAGAGTACTAATTCCATGTAAACTCTGGGGGTCTTTAGGTAAATATTTTTCTTCTTATTACTTTATCATTTTTGAGAACAAATGGTTATCTTTTGGAGAATATGTGTGAGTGTGTGTGTGTGTATACTTGATCCAGAACTGCACAACTGTAAAAATAAGTCTGTGCAAATCTCAGTGGTGAGAGACTTCGAGGAGAAACAGACTTGAATTATCTAAGTATGAGTGGACATTGTAGTATGCTGGGAAGAACCTGGACTTTGAAGTCAGGCTGACTTGCGTCTAATTCAGGTTTGAGTATTAAGAGCACCTGAAGAAGTTTTGTTAAACTCTGTGAGTTTTTATTTATCTATCTGCAAAGCAGGAATAATCATTTATAGCTCGTAGGATTTCTGTGATGATTAAGTAAGATGATAAATGCAAAGGGTTTGGCTTACCACAGAAGCTCAGTAAATGTTAACTAATTTCATTTGAATAAATAGTGGGTCAAGTGAGAAAGTAAATATAGGAAGACACAACCTTGGTCAGAACACCATATAGGTCTTGGTTCAAGCTCTATATAGATTCTTTGGTACAAATGAATAACATTTTCTCTATATTAGTTCTTAATTATTAAATATCCAACTCCTGCAATTGACTAAGGTATATGCATTTAAAAATGCATAATTCTTTTCTTCAAGATGCTTAGAAGGGAGTTCAGAGAGCAGTTATTTATATACCCAACAGAACAAATGACAAACAGTGTTAAAAAGTGAAGGCTAATTGGCAAGTGAGCTCAAATTACCATGATGTGGGAATGTCAGCAAAATTCAAGTGGAAAATGAAAGATTTTATCTGGGTCTTAAAAGAAGAAAAGGGCTTAAATAAATGTGGAATTAGAACATGGGAGAAGAGTAGATGACTGATGTTGAGTGTCTACTATGTTTCAGGCACTATCTACAAATATCAAAATATATAGATAGAGCCTGACCTACTGTTTGCATACAAGTAGACAGATGGAGACAGAGATAGAGACAGACAGACAGACAGACAGACAGACACACACACACACACACACACACACAGATCTAAAGATAGACATGGATGGATATACATCATTTCAACTCTTAAAAGTAGCTATTATTAACTCAGTTTTGCAGACAAAGAAATTGGAAATTATTCAGTGAGAAACTTGTCCACACTCTTATAGCCAGCAGGTAGAGAAATGAGTTTACCAGCCTGTATCTGATCCACACTACGTATTCTTTCTGATATAGCACTTCTTGGATATCAAAGTGTTTTTTGAAGAGAGGTAATGAAATACACGTTAGAGAGGTTAAAGTCAAATTACTTACCTATAAAATTTCTGCTCTCCCTGGTTCACCAAGACTTCTGTATAGATCAAGAGGAAGGCTGGGACGATCAGGGTGAAGAAAGGAAAGAGATAAAGAAATGTAAGTCTTACTGTAGAATACTAATCCAAGTTTTTATTTGGATTTTTACCTTCTAAATTTAGAAATGAATTCTTGAGATCACTAGTATCTCTTTCCTTTTATGATGTTTGTTTGTATAAAATTTTTATCCATTAGGAATTTCTCACATCTTCATAGGTACTTTCTGGGTAGATATTGTGTTCAAAAATCACAAGGTGTCTTCTTCAGGCAGAGCGATAGAACTTGATTGTATTGCATTATGCCAAAATATAGTCTGGTAAATTTTTTATTTCGATGAATTTAGGTTTGTTTAAATTTTAAGGATCTTCCTTTTTGTTCTGGATATCATAAGAGTTGTATAGCGTTTTTAATCCAATTTTATCATTTTTACTATATAATATAGAGATACACTAGCTTGTGCAGAATCATTAAAAATGGGTAATTTCTGTTTTGTCCGCTATTTATTGGAATATTACAAGGGTCAGTAAAAGGAATCTTCAAAACTTATTCTTGTAGTGCTTGGACAAATTATTCATGGCTTTTGTTTCTACATTCTTTAATGAGCATCTTTAAAAGGTAATTGAGTATATATGGATTGAGAAAATCGTTACTGATTTTCTACAGCACAAGTTATTTTATATGCATGGTTTGCTTCTACAGCATTACTTAACACCATCTATCAATGTTGCTGTAAAAATCTGTTGGAATCTCCCTTGCATACTCTCAAGGAGGAGTTTTTTTTGACAGTCAGATTAATTTTCCACAAGATGCTGTGTGACATATTCAGTGTCTTTCACACAAGTCTTATGTAAAGTTTGCTTAGATCATTACTGGATTTTTCTCTAATCAGTTTAGCATGTTATTTTTATATGAGGTTATTATTTAGTTGCTTAAGTTTGTGGTTCAAGTGTATCTGTTTGTTAGATTTTCTTAGCAGTTGGCCAACTATCTCATGTCTTATGTATTAAAATTTTGAACCAGTCACAATATTTACTGTCTTTTGGTGTTTTGTGTAAAGAATAGAAAACATATTCACTGCATATGATATTTTTAATATAGGCTCATATAAAGAAGAAAATGTCACCCATCATTCTATTACCCAGGGATAACTATCATTAACCTTTACATGTATTTTGGGAGAGAGAGAGATAAAATAAATACATAGATGCAAAAATTATACCAGGAGGTTTAATTTTCTTGGTGAAGTTGCATCCAGACACACATTTCTCCAACGAAAACATACAAATGGTCAACAGGTACGTAAAAAGGTGCTGAACATCATTAATCATCAGGGAAATGCAAATTAAAATTACAATGAGATATCATCTCACACCTATTAGAATGTCTATTATCAAAAAAAAATGAAGGAAAGAAAGAAAGAAAAGAAAACAAGTGTTGGGAAGTTTGTAGAGAAATTGAAAGTCTTCTACACTGTTGGTGCAAATGTAAACTGGTGCAGCCACTATGGAAACTAGTGTGGAGGTTTCTCAAAAAATTAAAGCCTCCAGTTAGCCTATTTCAGTTACCTTATCTCTTATATGAAATAATAAAATCACCTATCTCATAGAGTTATTATGAGGTAAAAAAATGAGACAGGGCAATCAAATTACTTAGCAAAATATCAGTCAACTCAAGTACTTGATAAATATTAATCTTTGCTCATTTTCTACTACTCTGATTATCTAAGATACAGTATTCCATGTGTAAGCTTCTTTAAATTTTTTATCTATATTTACCTTAATCTATTTTAATGTGTATTAATTTCATTTAGATTTTCCTCCAAGAAATGGTTTAATTTTCCAGTTATTAAAAGGATCAGTTTTTCTTTGACAACATATTCTTTGATTAACGCAAAAATCTCAGGGTGGCTGAAAACACATTTTAAGTCTCTGTAACCATTGTGCAACTAAGATTACTGTTTGGTCAACGTCCACAGAAAATCTATGATCGAAGAAGAAAATGTCAAGGGACCCACATCATCCCTAAAAAACCTTTGGTAATCTGAGTCTAAATTTTGACCTTTTGACCAAATATATTTTAGGAACACCTACTGTGTTCTACAGACTGATTAAGTAGCAGTAGACAAAGCAAAACCCATCTCCTTATAAAGGCTACATTCAAATGATTTACTATCTTGAAGAGATTAATACAAACTTGGTTAAATTAGCCCTCTTTCATTTTTCTTTAAAATTTTTTATTTGATTAAAATTGGATCATGAAGAGAAAGAAAAATTGGGAGAAAAAGGTCTTTGAGTTATTGGGAGGGTATTAGAATGTGTGCTGGTACATATGATCAGCAAGCTCTTTGGAGAAAAGCCTTGATTTGTAGCATTTGCCAATTTTTGTGGTGTAAATACTCCCTCCTCAAAATTGAACACTGTTCAATTTAACAGTGATTATGGACCAGAGAGGTAGATGCATCTACCTAAAGGTTGTCATTTCGACAGAATTCTTTTTTGTTTTTTTTTTTTCAGGAAGTAAACATGTCTGTCATTTCATCAACATTACTGTAACAATATTCATGCACTGCCACTTCTAGAATGAAGCAATTTGTGTGCTATTATTTTTTAAGTTATAATAATTTTCTTCTTCATTCAAGTAGGAATAATAGAAATACAATAATGAAGCTATTATATTCATAAAGACACTAAAAGAATTGAATGAAATGGTGTCGTTAAATCCCCAGTTATTTCCACTCCGGCAGACCAGAATTTAAATGAATTGAAACAAAACATCACAAGCTAATTTGGGGAATATTGTTATATGATATTGGTCATTTCTAATGTGGCAAAAAAATTCATTCAATAGTCTTCCCTTAGTTTAAAATACAATGGAATATTACTCAGCCATAAAAAGAATAAAATCTTGCCCTTTGCAAAGATATAGATGGAGCTGGAGGGTATTATGCTAAGCAAAATAAGTCAGCCAAAGACAAAGAACATTCTATGATAGTGTATTTTATGTATCACCTTGACTAGGTTATAGTCCCCAGTTCTTCAATCAGACACCCATATAGATGCTCCTGTGAAGGTAATTTCAGTTGACTTTAAGTAAGAGAGATTATCCTTGACAATCTAGTTGGGCCTGATAAGTTAAGAGGCCTTAAGAGAAGAAATATGACTTCCTTGAGAAAGAAGAAATTCTACCTGTGAACAGCAGCTTCAGCTGGTGCCCAGAAGATCCAGCCTGCCCTTCCTGTTAGCCTGCCCTACAGATTTCAGCCTTACTTTGCCAGTCCCTATAATTGTGTAAGTCTATTCCTTATAAATATCTCATATCTATCTCCTACTGGTTCTGTTCCTTTGGTTGAACTTTAACTGATGCAGGCTGAAAGCTGAGAATTGTCTATAAAGAGAATGTCCAGGAGCAGGTTAATTAATCCTTTAGTCCAGAAGTGTCTGAGCTAGGCATCACAGTGTTCATCATGGAACAGTTAAATTATTTCTTTCTTTTATATTCAAATTTATACTTCCTACCACTTGCCAGACAGAAAGATGAGAGAAGACTGGGGAATAACTATTATGCTATTTTACTAGAGATGACTCATATTCAAGATGCAGAAATCCAATTGAAGCAGTCTCTAGCACATATAAAATGAAAATCTGGGGGCAATGTTAACTTTAGGTGCTGCTGAACTCAGAGGTCCAAATAAAATGATAAACTTTTGGATTCCTATTCTTTATGTTTCACCTCTGCTTTCCTTTGGATTAGCAACATTTTCACCATTTATCTCCTTCACTGCTCAGGACTTCATAAGCCTCATTCTAGCAAGCCCAATGCAAATAAAGAAAAAAATTGCATATTAAGCATTCTGATTTTAGTTTTATTTCTTACACTTGGATGATAATACTAATCCTGAACCAACCACTATGAGCAAGAAAGACAGAACATGCTGATTGGTTAACAAAGTCTGGGTAACTAGCCTACCACCAGAGACAGCGGTTTCAAATTTCATACAAGGGAAGGAGCTGCACTTAGTGGGGAAGTGATAATGAGATATCAGCTGGGAACAAGTTAAATAGCCACTTAGTCACAACATAAGATAGAATTAGTAAAATGAAAAATAGATCGAAGGAAAATGCCTAAAATGCAGCCATGAGAATTAAAGAGAGAAAATCTGAGAAATTAATATAGAGGGAGGATTACATAAATAGTAACTAAATGAAATGCAAAGCAATAATATCTGAAAGTATAAAGGTTTAAATTTTTCTAGTATTGACAAAAGATATAAATCCTCATGTTGAAGAAGCACAAAGCGTTCCCGAGGAAAATAAACAAAAAATAAAGCTGTCCCTTGGCACATTATAGTAAAAATGGAAAGCACTAGAAACAGATCTTAAAATCAGCCAAAGGAAAAATCAGATCAGGTACAGATGAATGGTCATCTTTTACCAGCAGACTTTTCTTCTTAAAATCAAAAGTCAAAAGAGAGCACAATAATTACCTTGAATATAGAGAGAAAAACACTGTCCACCTAAAAGTCTGTTAGTAGTTTGCTGGAGCCAGCTCATAGTGGCTTGCAAATGCAAGCTGTTAAATCACTGGCTGTCTCAAATCTGAGCCACTAAATTGCAAAGGAAATTCCCAGGTATAAGAAACAAATATAGTCTCTATGGTATTAGCTAAGAATTTTACTGAATTGATAAAAGACTAGCTCAGATTTCAAAAACTCATTTAGGGTAAACATAAAGCAACACATTTGCAGACACATCAGAGTGAAAATTCAGAACACCAAAGGCAAAGATAAGATCATAAATGAAGCTGGGGGAACAAAAAGAGGAAAACTAATGTTACTCAGCTAGTCAACAGTCTTCTCTATATAACTAATGGGAGTCCCAATACAGTAGAATAATATCATTATTCTATAAACATCTGTCCTTTCCTGACTTGTTAATTTTAGCCATTTTGACTGGTGTGAGGTGGTATCTCATTGTGGTTTTGATTTGTATTTCCCTGATGCCAAGTGATGTTGAGCACTTTTTCATGTTTGTGTTGGCCATTTATATGTCTTCTTTGAAAAAGTATCTGTTCATGTCTTCTGCCCATTTCTTGATTGGATTATTTGTCCTTTGGGTGTTGAGTTTGATAAATTCTTTATAGATTTTGTATACTGGCCCTTTATCTGATGAGACATTTGCAAATATCTTCTCCCATTCTGTCAGTTGTCTTTTGTTTTTGTCAACTGTTTCTTTTTCTGTGCAAAAACTTCTTATCTTGATGAAGTCCCAATAGTTCATTTTTGCCCTTGCTTCCCTTACCTTTGGAGATGTGTCTAGCAAGCAGTTGCTGCTGCTGAGGTCACAGAGGTTGTTGCCTGTGTTCTTCTCTAGGATTTTGGTGGATTCCTGTCTCACATTTAGATATCTCATCCATTTTGGGTCTATTTTTGTGTATGGTATAAGAAAATGGTCCAGTTTGATTCTTCTGCATATGGCTGTCCAATTTTCCTGACACCATTTGTTGAAGAGACTGTCTTTTTTCCATTGGACATTCTTTCCTGCTTTGTTGAAGATTAGTTGACCATAGAGTTGAGGGTCCATTTCTGGGCTCTCGATTCTGTTCCATTGATCTATGTGTCTGTTTTGGTGCCAGTACCATACTGTCTTGATGATGACAGCTTTGTAATAGAGCTGGAAGTCCAGAATTGTGATGCCGCCAGCTTTGGTTTTTGGGTCAACTGTATTTTGAATAGAAAGATTCAATGAGATACAAAGGGAATGATTAAAAAAAAAGCAGTTCATCTCTTTCATCAAATCCTTAGATCATCTGGAAGTACAAAAGCCATCCGAAGTTACTGGCTAGGAAAGATATATTTATTACTTCAAAGGAATTAGGCCTATTTGAATTCCTAACACCTCTCAGAAGTTTTTCTGTATCTACTATCTTTGACCCATTGGTCAATCTGGCAATTGGACTGATTCATCCCACAAGTAAATTCTGATGGACATGATGAACAATGTTTAGTTGTCTTCTTATCCCATTACTTCATTTAGTTTATAATAAACTATTTTTTAAAAGATTAATAACGTGTATTTTATGATACGTTTTGAGCAACCCTTTGGGTAAAATTTTACATGAAAGTAATTTGATAAATATAAAACCATTGTATTGATTTCATATTTCTATTTTCCTTTCTTTTTTAAAAAGGTTTTATTTATTTAAATAATCTCTACACCCAACACGGGGCTTAAACTCGTGACCTCAAGATCAAGAGTTGCATGTGCCCCCAACTGAACCAGTCAGGCAGCCCTATTTTCCTTTCTTTGAAAAATCTAGAACATTAATCCTTCAGTGCTTATCTGATCTTCATTACACTCTTCAAAGTTAGTTTTGGAGGGTATAGGTAAGATGAATTCTACTCATCAACATTTTGAGTAAGATTTTTTGCCTACTTTAGGCTTAGCCTAACATTTTAAAAAATGACAATACTATGTAATTTATTCTTATTTTAAGAGGTGATCATAAAAAGCTTAATTTTTAATTAAATTTATGTATTTATTTATTTATTTTTAAGATTTTATTTATGTATTTGACAGAGAGAGAGAGCCTAAGCAGAGGGAGCTGCCGGCAGAGAGAGAGGAAGAAACAGGCTCTCCACTAAACAGGGAGCCCAAAGTGGGGCTCAATCCCAGGACCCTAGGATCATGACCTGAGCCGAAGGCAGACGCTTAACGACTGAGCCATCCAGGTGCCCCTGTTAATTGAATTTAAAATATATTTTTTCTTAAGTTGGTTTAGCTAAAATACAAAATTTTTTAGAGGCCTTGACAAATGTTATTGGATGTAGAAAAGTAATGTTAGGATAAGAACAATTTTGGAGGCTATATTTTGTATGAAAAATATTTGAAAAGAAGTAAAGCCGTTTAGCCTAGAGAAGAAATTCATAAAAGCAGACATAATGACTGTCTTCAAAGCTTTGAGAACTTTTCAAATACAACTATCTTTTGAAGGAGAAATTAATATGGATTGAGAAGAGAAATTTTAGTTTACTTTTAGAAAACCTTTTAACAACCACATTGGAATAAAAACAAATAATTTATGTGATGCTGGATATCTGAAGGTATCAGAGAAAAACAATTCCTGAATTAGGGTTAGGGTCTGGAATTAGAGTATAGCAATTTTTTTAGTTCTGCTTACAGGAAAAAAAAAATGGAACAGACATGTGAGACAAGCGAAATTTGTTTTTGTTTCTTAAGACAGAAGAAAACACAGCATGATTATATGTTAAGAAAGATAATCCAGGATAAAAGGGAAATATAAGAGAGGGAGGGAAAGGGAAATTTGGGGAGCAAAACTCTAGACAATGAAAAAGCACATGGATGCAGGGCCTAAGTGGCATTGATAGAAATGCAAGTTGTTCATTTCTTATCATGGAAGGTAAGACAGAGAATATCACTATGGTGTAGTAGATTGAGGTTTATTATGGTGGGAGAATGAAAAGGTTTGTAATAAGACCTGAATATCTCTCTCAAGTTCCTATTCTCTGAAAATTCTGAAAAAGTCTGATGTTTTTAACTTTTCTTATTTCACGAGAGAGGAATAAAAAAGAACGGGAAAGGGCGCCTGGGTGGCTCAGTCGTTAAGCGTCTGCCTTCGGCTCAGGTCATGATCCCAGGGTCCTGGGATGGAGTCCCACATCGGGCTCCCTGCTCAGCAGGAAGCCTGCTTCTCCCTCTCCCACTCCCCCTGCTTGTGTTCCTGCTCTCGCTGTCTCTCTCTGTCAAAAAAAAAAAAAATCCCTTAAAAAAAAAAAAAAGAACGGGAAGGATACCAACACTTGGAAAATATATACTAAATTTCAGGCACTCTCAAGAAATTTTACTTATGTTATCACATTATAACTTCATAAAACTCCTAAAATAAAGGCATTTCTGTGATTATTTTATAGGTAAGAAAACTGAGAAACAGGGTGATTAAACTATTTAAATAACACACTGTGACAAGTGACAAAGTCAGAATTTAGGATGGAAATCTGGCTGACTAGATTCCATGTTTTTTTTCCATAACTCATTATTGCCTAAATAATTGAAAACCACATGCAAGAAACCTCATTTCATTTTAATGAAAAATTAATACTAGTATGTTTTTTAAATCTTTCATGTGCTGCAAATTTTATGATAATGGTTTGAGGCAATTATTATAAACTTGTTTTATTTTTAGTTTTCAAGGACGTAAGACCACATGGTATTCTGGTAGTACTTGACAGACCATCCCTAAGAGAGTGTGCACTTTTAGAAGCTAACAGATATTTTTTTGACTTTTATTTTTTATTAATTTTTTCTATTTCTTAAACAATGTTTAAAATTATAGTTGACACACAATGTTACATTAGTTTCGGGTGTACAGTATAGTGATTCAACAACTCTCTATGTTATGCTCTGTTCACCACAAGTGTAACTACCATCCGTCACCACACAACACTATTCCAATATCGTTGACTACATTCCCTGTGCTGTACCTTTCATCCCTGTGACATATTCATTCTATAACTGGAAGCCTGTACCTCCTGTTCCCCTTTACCCATTTACCTACACTGTTTTCTATGTTTAATAAAATAAAGTTCTTCATTCTTCAGTCATGATACTCTATAAAATAGATCAGAGAGTCCATTGAAGAAATAGAAAAGTCAATAATGGGATTACAAGAAACAGGACAGAAGTTCAGGAATTCACCCTAGAGGAGTTTTCTTCTGCCTAGCACCTTGGGAAGGTTCTCTTCCTGGTGCATCTGCTGGCACACCTAGCCTCCATCATGGAAAACAGACTCATAATCACCATTACCTGGGCTGACCACCGCTTCCAGACACCTATGGACTTCTTCCTCAGCAGCTTCTCCTTTGTTTTACAGTTCTGAATTTGTCTTAGTTTACTAATTCCTCCATTCCTGTATAATTCTGATGCCCAATAATTCCTTGTACTTTTTGAAATTGACAATGCACTTATGTTTAATGTCAAAAACTTAGCACTATCTTCACAAAATTTTGAATTTCAGGTGCTGTATAGTGCATTCTAAAACCAATGCAGTGTCAGAAAGTAACCACGCCAATGGTGCTGAATATCAGTAATTCTTTTTTATTTGTCTACAGTAAGAAAGTCAGTTGCATATTTTGCCATTCTATTAATAGACCTGATCACTTATAAATCAACAGCTTAACTTTAACAAAAATTATTGACTGTGAGTGATTAATGTTTTCTTTTTCTTCCTGTTAAGTACATAACATATTAAGCTTCTCTGACTTTTCTTTTTAAAAAAAAAAAATTTTATTTGTTTATTTGACAGAGGGAGACACAGCGAGAGAGGGAACACAAGCAGGGCGAGTGCGGGAGGGAGAAGCAGGGTTCCAGCCAAGCAGGGAGCCTGACACAGGGCTCAATCCCAGGACCCTGGGATTATGACCTGAGCTGAAGGCAGATGCTTAACGACTGAGCCACCCAGGCGCCCCGCTTCTCTGCCTTTTCTTCTACAATGTTAGGGGATAAATATTTTATGCTATTCATATATGGGAAATTCAAGAATATTTGAGAAATCTTTATAAATTGGAGAAAAGAAACTTCTATTCTTCTTTGCCTAATTAATAATAATAATAATAAATCTCAGTCAAAAGATCAAAACTATGTAAATCATCAAAACAGGCTCCGTCATATATAAAGTTAGTAGAATGTAGCCTAAATTCATTGGAAGCCAAAACGAAAATACAAAGAAGAATCCTAATATTATATATAACTCCACCCCTCTTATCCTTTTAGCAAAGGAAACAAGTAACAAAGACAGAACCCGTCTTTGAAAATGTTAAAAGCTTATGCTTGCTCAAAAAGGAAGTGTTCCAAAAAGTGTTATTATACAATGTGTAGGGATATATGAAAAAAGAGGTAGACTGTTGTTTTTGAAAAATGTAAGTTATAACAATTAGAAATATTTAGATAAATTATTTTCTGTTGAATATTATGGATGGTACATAATTAAAAAGTGGATTATGTTAACTTTTTAACTTATTTAT
Source organism: Callorhinus ursinus (assembly GCF_003265705.2). NCBI lineage: Eukaryota > Metazoa > Chordata > Mammalia > Carnivora > Otariidae > Callorhinus > Callorhinus ursinus. Next base: position 25,122,189 of record NW_027397076.1, read on the forward strand.
TTTTTTTAAAGATTTTATTTATTTGTCAGAGAGGGAGAGAGTGTGCACAAGCAGGGGCAGCTGCAGGCAGAGGGAGAAGCAAGCTCCCCGCCAAGCAAAGAGTCTGATGCAGGACTCAATCCATGGGCCCTGGGATCATGACTTGAGCTGAAGGCAGATGCTTAGTGGACTGAGCCACCCAGGCATCCCTGTGTTAGCTTTTTTAAAAGGAGAGTATTCCGCTTTTCCGGCAGACAGTTAGGTGGATCCCTTTGATTCCATTGTGTTTCTTTATTTGGGCAGTTTATTCCAGTTTTATTTTTACTCCTAACGTGTGGTCTTATCCTACGTATGGTCCCTATTCTTAAGGTCCAGGCTTTCAGGGGTCACACTTGAGTGATGGTCTTCCAAGGGAATTTTCTTCCCTCTGGCCAAGGTGGAATATCATGATGTGACCTCTGGTATCAACATTCAGCCATGCAGCTCTAGGTCTTGCCCTTTGCCTTTGCAGCCCAGCCAAGGAACCCCCACACAGATTTCTAAATCATCATCAGCCTTGAAACCAGCAGCCACGTCAGCAGCCCTAATTCCAATCTGTGATGCTTAGTTATATTATGTAATTGAAAATTGCTTAAAGAATAGAACTTAAATATTCACATGCACAACACAAAGATAAATATGTGAGATAATGCATGTGTTACTTATGGGGTGAATAACACATGCATCATCTCACATAACAGTGTGCACATCAATCAAATCATCATGATGTATACTTTACGTATCTTACAATTTTATGTCAATTATGCCTCAATTAGTTGAAAAAATTGTCCTTTGCCTTAAGTGGAATTACTATTATGTTACATTTTTAAAGTATTTGATGACTATATTTGTATTTAAGAGTACACCAAAATGTATCCTTTTCCCCAATGTGTTGTGCTTTCTCTTTTATTTGCTAAACTTTTTAATAACATTTTTACCTCCATTTTTAATAGTTATAGGCATTTTAAAGACAAACCACTGGAGGTTAAAATGACTTAATTTTTGATTTAAATGATAATTTATTGAGTTCTATAATCAAGGTATCCACGAGGAAAGGACATTGAATAATAAACTAGATCGTGGATGTGGCAAGAATTTAAATACAAGAACTTAAAGAAAAGACCTGGGTTGGAAACTATATTTGGAAAAACAATGTGGACCAAGGTCATGCAATGTATTTTAATTTCAAAACTATACTGAGATGGTGAGAACCAATGAATTCATTCAAGAAACGTTGAGCATCACAGTCTCATTTAATTTTGTTTCTGCGCTGCTTAACTGAGTGAATGAAAGCTACAAGTCAGGGTTGAATCACCATCCATTTGAGCCAAATATATGCATAATTCTCACAGAAAGAGAAATTGTGCCAAACCAGTTAGACAAGGACAACTTTATTCAAGACTATTGCAATAGAAGAGAGAGATCACTTAATAGAAGAAAAAGAATGAACTCCATTCCACCAAAACAAAGATGGAAGAGTGGAAAGTATTAAAGGACACTGTAGGGAGGGGGCTCAGTCTATGAATTAGGCATCTGTGTTTGCTGATGGCATTTATGGAAGTTAGATTCCCATTCTTCCACAGAAACTGGGAGAAAGGGACACTATCATTCTTGATGATTACCTTTCTAAGCAATGACTTTCCAGGTCCTTGAGAAAGACATTTCTTGATCTTAGAAGATTTACACCTCAAAGGGTCAGAGAAAGAATTTACAATTGAAAGTTTTCTAAAGTAAATGTTCTAAGAAGGGAGGTCAGGGCACTATAGATAGGAATAAACTTGCCTACAGTTTAGTCAAGCTGAAGGGAATATTAAGGAAAGGCCATCTTTGTCAACTATATGAATATTCAAATTATTGAATTTGAAAAGAAGATTTCATAAAACAATAAAGCACTCTATACTTTGTGCTCTCAAGGCATTTAGGGACAAGTAAGGTATTACTAATTCAAAGTTAATCTTATGTTTAATCTCTAGAGCATTTGGTTCATTGTACATTTTGTTTTCCCACAAAGAATTATGCTTCTATAAAACTAAGGCTTCCGTATAACAGGCAAAGGGATTTGAAGAATCTTTATCCCAGGGTTAATAAACAGCCAATATGCTGTCATTGATGATGAGGGACAAGGAGCAGCCCAACTGTTGAAAAAAAAGTAATAAACCTTTCCATTAAGTAGAAAGGAACTCTATATAGCAGAGTTCCCTTGTGGGAGGGTTGGCATAACCGTAAATTGTAAATCAAAGCATAAGCAACCATTGCATGACAAAAAAATTATTTGAGGCAATTCAGTTAAGAAAAATCTACCAGTAAATCGTTCTCTTCTTTCTTTTCTGACTGATATGCAATTTATATTCCAAAAGGCTCTAATCTCTCTTGGCTTAAAATTTTATACTTACTGCTTCTTGAGCTGTCTTGTTTTTTTAAAGCCTGGCTGAAAGTACACAGGGGAATTTGTCAGTAGAATATTTAAAGGAGAATAGGTCTGTGAGATCCCTTGGAAAAGGTAAGAAGAGAAAAATGGGTGATATTTTTGAACAAAGAAAGGACAAAATCTAAGGTTATCTTTTCTTAGATATAACCAAAATGCTGGATTTGAAGACATTTGGAATAAGTCTTTTGTTTTTAAGTTTATATTTAAATTCCAGTTAGTGAACATACAGTCTAATATCAGTTTCAGGTGTACAATATAGTAGTTTTACAAAACAAAAGAATGGCTAATTAGGTTCCAGAACAGATATATGGAACTGTCTGGGGGAAAAAGAAATGATAATCAACCAAGGATTATAATGAAAAGTTGTAGAAGTGAAGAAAAGAGATAATTTTCTGAAAATATTGAGATCCAGTCTATACCTCAATGAGGAGAAACTGAACATTAATATTTGAACTAGTCTATGGATGTGGCCTTATATTAGTTGTAATTTTGTAACTACTCATGTTTAGGTTAATAATTAGAACATTAATTACAGTTCATTCTAGTATGAGGTCATGCATTTTTAAATCATACTTAATGTACATTTTAGGCCTTTAGGCATATATGCCTCCGCACCCCCCCTTCCTTTTCAAGCTTTTTCTTCTCTATCTGCTACCACATTTGAAGCTATTCAAGCAAATCTTGGTCCTATACCACTCTCTCCTCACTCCATACACACTCTAAACTCAATTACTTCTGTGCCCCACCCTCCGTGTGTGTGTGTGTGTGTGTGTGTGTGTGTGTGTGTGTTGCCACATGAAGGATGGTGACTAAATGAGTCACAGATTTGTGTATCTGATGCAGGCCTATTCTCTAAGTTCCAAAGCAAATAACAGTTTACCTGGAATCTTTTCCTGGGTGTCTGGAAAAAACCGCAGCACATGTGAAGCAGAATACAATCCCTTGCCAATGGTAGCTGTCTTGTGAAAGGCAGCACCCAGCTCACCTCCCTCTTCCACACAACCCTCCATATCCAGTGCTTTACCATGACTTGTTACTTTTACTTCTTAAATAAATATCTTTTGAACTCTTTTGATTCTATCCATATGTCATGTCAACACCTTTATCCAAGGGGCGATTATTTGATGTCTACATGACCGCAACAGCCTAGACCACCTCTATCTTTCCTCCTGCCCTTTCCTCACCTTCCTGACCAACGCACCTCTATCACTTCTCCTTACTGCAGCTGGAGTGCTCTTTCTGGAATGTAAATCTGGAAATCACATCAGCACCCTCTTTCAACTTTTCAAGGACTACTCTTTGGTTTGAGAAAAAAACAGAATTTCTTTATATGACCTTCAAGGCTTCTACTATTTTGCCAGCCTTATTCCACTGCATACTCCCCCTTAATGCTTCTCAGCAACCACACTGGCTTGCTTTTGCTCCTGCACCACTTCGCTGACATACTATCATATTCCCACTTAGAGATTTATGCTTGCTCATCCCTCTGCTTGAAATGTTTTCTCCTGGGGCGCCTGGGTGACTCAGTTAAGTGTCTGCCTTTGGCTCAGGTCATGATCCTGGGGTCCTGGGATCGAGCCCTGCATCAGGTTCCCTACTCAGCAGGGAATCTGCTTCTCCCTCTCCTGCTCCCTCTGCTTGTGCTCATTCTCTCTGTGTCAAATAAATAAGTAAGATCTTTTAAAAAAAAAAATGTTTTCTCCCTAGGTTGCCATGTAACCTCTTCTTTCAGGTCTTTGCTCAGATATCACTTCCTGAGTAAGACCTTCCCTGGTTACCCTATTTAAAATTTAGATCCCTCTCCCCAATGTACTTCCTATTCTTTGCTCTGTTCTTTTGGTACCTTATTTGTCTCCAGAGTCCTCATCATCTTGATACATAGATATAGTTTACTTATTTTATTTGTTTTATGCATTGTCAATTGGAATGTAAGCTCCTTGTTCACAGGTATTTTCCTGTGTTTACAGGTAATATCACTGAGCCTAAGAGAATACCAGAAACACAGTGCTACATATTCTCCATTTGCTGCAGCACATCTACTCCAAGCTATCTTCTTGCCTGTTTATGCTATGGGAGGCTGGCCTCTACATACTGTATATCTGGACTCTTGCCCTCTGGTTTGCCAATTGGGAAACACTTTCAGAGGATCAGAGGAGAAAGGGTATTTAGGTTGGATATTTATTTCCCTTGCAGCACACCAGTTCTGGCTGTGTCTGTCCAGTTAAGGCTTTTGGTGTCTTCAACCCTTCCTAAACCCTTGTAATCTGCCCTTCACCAAAATCTCCTCAACTACCAATATACGTCATTTCGTGGTAATTTTCTGTCTCTTCTAGAACACTGGAAGATATACTGCTTTCTGGAGAATACAATATTAATCTGAAACACTTATAGTTGGAGTCATTAGGAAACTCCTAATGCATGTTCTGAGCTTCTAGAGGAGCTCTCTTATGGATTGGCAGGTGTTGGGTGGGGAGGCTAGTTTGATCAGTACCCTTGCATGACTTGTCCAGTGACTTCTGCTCATTTTATACAATTAAAGCTGTGTTTGGCCACAAAAAAAAAAAAAAAACTCCTCAACTACCCATTTAAGTATGCCATCTATTTCTGCAGGTACCCTGACTGATCAAGTAGGCATTCAAGAGTAAGACCAAAAATTATATATATTTAGTGTTAAGAAAATTATCTTTTAGGAAAATTGAGTTTGTAAAACACAGTATGTTTCTGGGTGCATTGTAACTTCTCAATTAGTGGTAATTATTATTATTATTAGACTTATTCTCGTTGGCATCTTTTTTTAAGATTTTACTTATTTATTTGAGAGAGAGAGCGAGCAAGCACGAGTGGGGCAGGGGAGGGGCAGAGGGAGAGGGAGAAGCAGGGTCCTCACTGAGCAGGGAGCCCAACGCAGGGCCCAGGACCCCGAGATCATGACCCGAGCCAAAGGCAGATGCTTAATCCACTGAGCCACCCAGGCGCCCTTTGTTCACATCTTAATAGAATTTCATACAGCATTTTGTATATAGTCTAGCAGTTTAGAATATATAGCACATAATATGACATTTTACTAAATCTGCTTTTCCTCAGGTTAAAATATTTTATCAATAACTAGGAATAGCATAGTAATAACTTCAAGATGTTGGTCTTCATGATTTATTGTCATTTTGTAAAAATGCAAGTGTACCCTCCAAAACTGCTGCAGTAGCAGAAATATATTTACCTTGTTTTATGTCAACTGGGTGACTCCTCTGTGTACAATAGTGTAGTTCAAGTACAGCCCAATTTACAATGCAAGCAAGAAGAAGATAAATCATAGAACAAGGATTCTAAAAATAACCAGTGATTACCTGTCGGCTCCCTGAGTTTCCCACTGCTGTAGTAAAGTGGCTCACTTCTACTTAATTCAGACAATAGCCACAACAACCATTTGGCCAGATATAAAGCTATGGGAGTTTAACAATGAACTTAAAGCTAAGTTTTAAAATTTTATGCTCTTCTAATTAATGTTCGTGCATAAATTTTTCTAGGAAGGTAATCTACATGATGCCATTAATGACTTTTTAAAATTCTCTGCTGGTGAAGAAATCAACATTGCAGGCTTCTGTTTAGAATTCCTCCTAAGAGCGTAATGTAGTCTCTATGACACTGCATGAGATTCCGGAAGATCTTTAATGAGCTGTTACAGAATTACTGGGATGAGAAGTATGTCTACAAGAAGTCCTATAAGCTCCTCAGTGCCAAAAAGATAAAATTTTAAAGAGGTAGGACCACAGTGTTTGGTGAAGATATATTTTCTTTCAAAAAGAAAATTAAAACTTTTTATTTCTATAGCCACATGATGTGATGTACTTTATACCATAATTATAATTTTAAGCTACATAATTAGTAATTTTAGTTTTAGTAATTTAGTAATGTACTTTATCAATAGTACAAGTACATGATACCTAATAAACCTAGTATTGTTAAAGGCCAAATGTCCTTTGGAACATATCTAATAAGTCCAAGAGGGTTCTATATTTCTATCACTCAGATCCACTGTGACTATGAAAGGCAGAAAACTTCATATTCTTCTACTTTCCATAATTTTTTAATTCAAATTTTTTGTGCCAACTTACAACATTTGTCTTCCAGATTTATATTTAAGCAATTTGTCAGGCATCTCATCACTCCTGGCACATACAGCCCAACCAGCTGTTGTCAATTTTTTATCCCTTCCAAGCCTTTTGGATCAGTGACAATATCTCCCCTCAAAAGATTCATTGATGTTTTGAGATAAGATGAGATAATGAATAAGATATTTCTTTGGAAATTTCAGTATTTTCTATATATAGAAATTGTCAAAAATCAAATTTTATTCATCTTATCTTCTCGGTTGATTTGCATCTTCAATAACAGCATATCTTTTTATCTCCCCCTACTTGGGACCTTTGTTCTCTTCATCCTTATATCTTAGACCTAGTAATGCCTTGGTACTCATCTTTTCTAACTGTCACTGATTCCTCAGCTCCAGAGTAGAGAGTGTCCTTAACCAATCTCCATCCAATACCTCATTTCCACCCAAATGCTGTTTGAGGATGTGGGCAGACCCATATCCACATTGCACAATTGTGTTGAGGATCTGCGCGGTGTTCCTCTATAGTTGTGTAGTGCAGGAAGTAGGATTTCCCTAGAGAAAGGCAAGAGAAATAAGCTTAAAACCCTACAAGAATATCTATTAGTGTATCTCTAATGTCATCATGAAACTAGTATATCTGACTACAACTAAAAAGAAAGACAAATGGGTACCCATAATATCACAACACACACACACACACACACACACACACACACACACACACACACACACACACACACACAAATTCTTCTGGGAAAGAAAGACTATTATTTCCCTAGTCTAATGATAAAAATGGCCAGAAGCACAGTCTATCGCAGATCACTTAGGATAAGGAAATGCCTCATCATGCTCAAGAGAGTCCAATTCTGAACATTTCCTACTCTGGGGTAAAGTAAAGAATGTTATGTTAACTGGTGTGCCTGTTCATCTTAATTCGTCTAATCTAGCTACATTTTTTAAGACCTAAAAGTCTAAGTTCAATGAAAATTTATGGAAGATTTTAAAATGAAGATAATTCAAATTTGTTGATATTTAAAATAGTGAGCTTAAAATGTCCTTAATAGATCTAACCTTTGTTTTTACTTTAAGAACACTTTATTAATCAAATCATTTGATTTTCCTCATGGAATTAAGATTCCCTACTTTGGCTAGTCCCACCTGACAAATTGCAGGCAGGTCAGCAAAACAGAAGCTGTGGCAAATCCCTCCTCTGAACTATAATATCTCCATGCCTCCACCTCTTTGTGAAAAGGGAATGTAGATGGACTGGAAAGAGCAATGAGAAATGAATAGATGATCTCTGTGGTGCTTTCCAGCTTGAAGAGTCTGGGGTTTGAAAGTACAAACTAAGTGACTCATTTGATTCCATTTCTACATAGATACTACTCTTTACATATATATTCAGCAATTATAATAAAATTAGGTTTGGGGATAATTATTGCATCAGGCATATTGTAACATTTCATTCCAGGGATTTTTACCCACCCCTCATTTTGTTTTCATAGAAAAAATACTTATCAAAGTAATATTGACATACAGTTTAAAAATACATAATACTGAAAATCACACTCTCCACTGCTAATCCCCAGCGACAAACACTTCTTACTCTTTCAATTGTCTCTTGTGATATTTAGCTACATATTTTTAGGTAATATGTTAATACCATTATTTCTTAACTTGTGTCTTTGTACAATATCTCCTGACTTACTTTTATGGCAAATAAAGATTTAGTTTCCTTGTGTTCTTGCTGTTCTCTGTCTCCCACTCAATATGGAAATCATAACTTTTAGTTAAATCAGTAATCAATGTTTATCTTATGACTATGTAAATATTATCCATTGTTGAGTGTACTGTGATTTATATTTCCTTTCTTGAACATCTTTTCATGAGGTTAAAAACTTATTCTTTTTCCCATAATTTTGTTCTTGTTTTTGTTAACTTCTCTAGTGAAAGCCTATAATCACATAGGTGATAGGAAAATAATGAAGGGTAATATTGAAGAAGAAAATTTTAAGTGTTAAATGAAAATTTTAAGTGTTAAAAGTCCATTGTATTAGGGTTCTCCAGAGAAACAGCTCCAATAGGATGCATATGTCTGTCTGTCTATCTATCTATCTATCATCATCTATCTATCAAGACAAGGATTTACATAAGTTTACATAAGGAATTGGCTCACACAATTATGGAGACTGACAATTCCAAAGCTGCAGTGTGAGCTGGTAGGCTCGAGACAAGGGACAGCCAATGGTGCAGTTACAGTCTAAAGACGAATAGTCAGAGACCCAGGAAAGACAAGGTGCAGATGAAGTCCAAAGGCAGTCTGCTGAGGAATTCCCTTCTGCTCAGGGAGGCCAAGTTTTTGTTCTATTCAGACCTCCAACTGATTGGATAAGACCCACGCACACTGTGGAAGGTAATGTGGTTACTCACAGTTTACAGATTTAAAGGTTAATTTCACCCATAACACTCTCCAAGTTGATACATAAAATTAACCATCACATCCATGATTTTGTAAAGCATAGTGTGTTTTTAAATTTTTTTAATTTTTAAAAATTTTTTACAGTGCTTTGTTTTAAATTATAACCCCGCTTAACCAGATTTTCCACCAATCTGAAAATTTTAGAAATTTTTTCAGAAAAAAAATGGTCTCTTTTCTACATCATTATTTATTTGAAATAGTAATTAACTTTGCTAACATAAGCTGCTCTAAACTCAATATAGCTTGCTTTTCACTGGGGCTTATAAAAGGTCAAATAAAGAGAGAACATGAGCTTTCAGTGACTAGAATAGAAGCAGGGGGGTAAGGAATAAACTGTATTTTTTTTTTTTTTTTTACTTATCCTGCTGCCTCTCTTCAATGTTCTTTAAAAAATGTCTTATACTTCCTTAGATCTGCACTGTGCAATGTGAAAGTGACTAACCACATATGACTCTTTAAATTTAAGTTAATGAAAACTAAACGCTATTCAAAACTCCTTTTCTTGATCCCACTAGCTACACTTCAAGTGTCCAAAAGCCATATGTGGTTAGTCTACTTCACAGTACAGGTGTAGAGCATTCATGTCATTATGGAATATTCTACTGAACAGCACTACCCTAGACAAATAATGTAGAATTAGTAATTATAATCAAATATATTGTTCCTGTCTTGTGAGAGAATTGAAGCATGAGTTGTTCTTACAAAGGTTGCTTGATTCTCTTTTCTATTAATAAGAGCTGTTTGGACTTTAAAACTAAGACTTCAGGGAAACATTACCTTTGAAACACTCCATTAGGACTTCTTGGTTCTTATAATTCAACCCATTCAATTGATAATAAAGGCCAAGACATGAGCGAGACTGTGGCACATTAGACGAAGAGCAATATGCTTCATATCTGGGAATGTGGCACATGAAGGGGGAGCACTAGCCCATCAGGGACGGGTGGGGGCTAGATTCTTAAGGTGTATGGAAAACATGTTGGGAAGTTTAGTTTTCATCCCAAAGACAGTAGAAAAGACATCTAAAATTTTTAAGCCTGGAGATAGCATAAGTAGATTATTTTCTTTAGAAGAAAGCAAGTTTTATGAAGTTTTATGAAGTTTTATGAAGAAAGCAAGCTAGAAAGAGGATAGGATTTAGAGTCAATCTAGATTCATATTATTTTTCCATCTACCACAGTCTAAATTGGCTTGTACACATTCCTTAATTTTAGTCTATCTCAATTTCTCATTTGCAAAATGGAGCTAATAATACTTCATGAGTTGTTAGTATAAATAGATGGGATAAGATATGTAAAGTATCTACTGAATCCTTGGCATTTAATAGGAATTTTGTAATTTGCTAGTCCATCATCCTTCCCTTATTCACATCTGTTTATATTGCAACAACAGAAGACATGAAAGGAAAATTCTGCAAGCGTATGATATATTTGATCCCATCGTTAAAGATGATTTATACATGGCTTAATTGATGAGAAGTACAAGCAGTTTGAGATCAGATAATAGCTCATCACCTGGTGACAGGTCCTGAGTATAGCAACAGCAGAACAGAAATGAATGCTTAGTAATCAAAAAGAAGCAGACCCAGTGCTGATGTAATGACCACCTAACTTAACAGCTATTCTGAGACCCATCGATACAGAATTTGGGGTGGCCATAATAAATGCAAAAGAGAAAATAGTTTTCATCATATCAAAAAGGTACAACAAACATGCACGGATGTGCTGCCGATCTTCAAGAGATATGTAGAATTTATATTTTCTACAACTGAGAATACATATTCTAAATGCACTTATTTGAGCCCCTCGTATGGCTGGAAAGCTTTCCTCCTAGAGAGTAACAACTTGTTGTTTTGCTTCATTCGAGTATCTGCTCAAGTGTCACTCTTGCAAGGGGACCTTCTTGACCATGACATCTAAAATAGCAGTTTTCCAAAGTTCTAAGTTTTACTTAGAGGATCAAATTTAATCTTTGGCAACAAATACTGTCAGTTGTTTTCTTGAAATGACGGGCTCACTCTGTTCATTTTCAAGTAAATGTCTGCCAATTACACAAGTCTGATTAACCATGGTTTATCTACCAGTTGTTCCTGCAAGTAAAAATGTTGCTTCATGAAAAAGGCAGCTAGTTTCAGCTCTCAACTCAAACAATTGCACAAGTTCCTTTTTTATTTTATTCAAGCACAGTTTAAGTATGGAGCAAAAGTGCTTTATGCGTACTTCCCACCTTATCACATAGAACATTAGGAAGTCAACATTTAATAAAATTAATAATTTTTACTGTTTTAGTTTTAAGTGAAACTGACTTTTTTTTACAAGTACATGGCAGAATGCAATCATTGGTAGTACAGTTCGGTGGCACTGCCTTCATTCATACTAAGGCACCTATAATTTGACCTACCATTACTTTTGCACTATCTGAACTGCCCACAGCAATTAATTAGTATACAAAATAATGTTAAGGTAATGATAAAATAAATAATTTTACTTATTGTTATTATTAAGCAAATTATAAAATCTAGGCTTTAAATATACTCAGAATAGTGAATGAAGAAATATGTGTATTAGAGAAAACACAGATGCACAAAATTTAGAATTAGAAAAAAATATAATCATATAAAATATTTTTTAAGTTATAAGAGATTAGGATATCCAATAGCATTTTCATGAATTAGAAATACTTTATGTAATGGATAATTTTCTAGAGAAATGTAAGTTATCACAATGTACCCAGTAGAAGATATATAATGGGAAACCTGAGGAAACTAACAGTGTAACTTAACATCAGTGATCCTTAATGTATTTTGGACAAATAAAGGGCTAAGATTGGCAAGAAAATATGGGTGGAAACAATAATAATTTATTTTATTAATTTATTTTCATATATTTTGTAATGAGATTTCATTCATTATTATAAAAGAAAACTGGTATTTAAAAATATTGAAAGAGAAAGATTAATTTGTAAGGATTATACTATAATGTTAAGAATGTCACTGATGATTAAACTGGTGTGAACTCATAAAAATATTTCATAACACATTCATTTTTCTCTTTTCCAATTAAAGTATAGCCACGTAATTTGGGAGAGGTGAACATAAGCTATAAGTTAAGAATGGGCTGGGAGAATTAACAATTTAGATCATGTTGAAAATGCTTCATTGATTTTTCATCAATGTTTCTCATCTGTAATGTTAAAATTTCCACAGCAGAGGCACCTGGGTGGCTCAGTAGGTTAAGGATCTGCCTTCGGCTCAGGTCCTGATCCCAGGGTCCTGGGATTGAGCCCCAGTGGGGCTCCTTGCTCAGCGGGGAACCTGCTTCTTCCTCTCCCTCTGAGTGCCTCTCCTCCTGCTTGTATGCTCTCTCTCTCTCTCTGTTAAATAAATAAAAAATCTTTTAAAAAAATTTCCATAGCAAAAACCCCCTTTTCTTGGAATTTTTCATTTCCATAACAAACTTTAAACTTTTCCAAAAGATTCTTATGGCAGATTCCTTCCTATCTCCACAAAGCTACAAATCATCAGATTTGGGACTAGATCAGATTCCTAACTTGAATGCTTCACTTGGGACTTTTCTAAACTCTGGCGGCACATTGGATTAGGAATTAGAGCCTGTATTCCCAGAAGCAGAATTTTTGACACAATTTATGCCACAGAGGTTGCAAACTGGATGCCCACTTGTCACATCTTGCCTGGAGGCATGTTTTCCTTTGCCCACTCAAGTTTACAAAACACTGAATTATTTAACAACAATTTGAAAATATTTGATTGCATAACAAACTGACATGTGGGACTCTGAACTTCATTCTTTCTATCCTGCATGGCAAAAATCTTCTGGAATAGAGAAGTTGCAGGACCCCCTCGATGGGGCTTTCACACTCAAGATCTGCATTGCTCATGTATCCTACTTGGCTTACTCTTTTATAAAATTTGAATTTATGATCACTTCTTTAGGTTATGTCCAAAATCTTGCTGTCAGAAAATGATTTCCCAGCATACCTGCTATGCTATCAAATTCCTATAAATAAAGACATTTTTTGGTTTATGGAACTCTACAAAATTTCCAGGCAGAGAGCAGGTGTGTATCATGGGAGACATCGGTAATTTCAATCTCACATTAATAAAGATTGGATTGTCAATGCCCGTGCAGAGAGTAAAGTCCCCCGCTAAGGGGATATAAAGGCCATCTAAGTGTTCATGGGGATGCATTAGAAGCAATGGGCACCAAACATCTATGAAAGTCAGGGTGATCAGGCTGAGAAGAAAGTTAAAATGGACAGTCCACAGAAAGCAACAAAGTTGCTTTTGAAGTTAATGTGTAAAAATTCCTTGACCTGTGATGAATACAAATACTCTCAGATTAAAAACCTGCTCACACTGGCCTTTGAACATTTGAGTCAGTGGCAGACTTCTAAAATATGTACTTAAATATACACGTCTTTTAAAGAAAGAGACCAATATATATGTTTAATATTCTATAGTAGTTTGATCTCAGAAGTGCTTTTTAATTCCCATCCTTTTCATGAATAACAAGTTTGAAATCTGTTGTTTTCTTTTCAAGACACATGCAATTAGTCTATTTTTGACATTGCCCTAAGAGTAAACATGATTAAAATTATCATGAAATCATTTATACAGCCATTAATAAAATATGAATTAAATCCATATTTAACCCCCCCCCCAGACACAGCTCTTTCTTGAAATCTATTCAACTTTTTGAATTTGTCTCTGGTAATTTGGAATTGAGATTTACCAGAGTCAGCAGTTATCAGAATGGTTTGCTGCCTAGGGGATAACAAAAACTGGGGCAGAGAATTTAGGTCCATCTTGGGAAAATAGAATATATGCTCCTTTTACTCAGTCAAAAACATTTACCAAAATCTGATCATATGTTACTTACACTAGTCCTTGCTGAGGCCATAAAGAGGAAAAGACGTAGTTCTGTTCATAAGGGGCTAGCAACTTAGCCAGGCAGAAAAACAGCTAACTAGTACAATGTGATAAGTGTAGTAATGATCCCAGGCAACTGCAAAGGAAGCACAGAGGAAGGTTAGGTTAATACTGCTGTGAGAATCAGAGAGTTTCCCCCCAAAGCAATAACAGTGAATTGGACTTAGGAAGACACTATGATTTTATCATATAGTGAAGGGATATATGAAAGCACTTGGCAGGTTCAGGGAGCAACAGGTAAACTCACATAAAGGGAAAATAACTTTGATGACAGAGATAAGGATGCTAAAGGGTATTGGGACAGATGGCAAAGTGTTTTATACTGAGGCATTGTCCTAGGAAGACTGAGGACAATTGGGAAATATATACCAAGAGTTTTGGAAGTTATATGTAGTTTAAGCAATTTCATGTCTAGGAGTTTATTCTAAGAAAATAATGTGGAATAGAAAATATGATATAGCAGCAAGGATGCTCCTCACAGCGTTATCTAGAATACAAATATTTGGATATATCTGAAATGATTAGCAACAGGAGCCTGAGATCTGAGTAGACCTTTAGAATAGACCTTTAGAATTACCAACATTTTGGTCTGTAAGGAGAAGATTTTATTGTTAAAGCAAACTGAGTTAGATAAAGACCACCTTGCAATATCTCAAATTTTCTCAAGACTTGTGCTATTTCTCACATCCTCATCTGCAATTTTCCCGTTGACTTTAATGACTTATGACGAAACCAGTAGATTCAAGGAAGGCCTGGGGAAAAGGCAAAGGACCCAAGGAAAGGGCTGGCGACTGGCAGTGTCGCAGTCTGCCAGAGGGCCAGGGTTCTGATTTGTATCCGTCTCCTTGTTCTTATCCCTTGGTACCTACTGTTCCTATGCTTTGTTTATACCTCTAAAACCAAATTTATCATTCTTCCCGAAGTGAGACATTCTTAGTATGTCTGGTATACACCAAAGGCTGTTTTTTTAAAATCACTCTTAACCTCTAAATTCGAGAGAGGCATATGAAGCCGGAGGGCTTGAATGCTTCTTTTGACTACCTCACTTTCTACCTGGGTGGCCTTTGGAATTGACTTAACCCTCCTCTTCCTCAGCTGACTCATGTAAAAATTAGGATTAAAAATAATGCCTACCTGTTCTGGCTTGAGTTGTGTCCCTCAAATATTCATATGTTTAAGTTCTAACCTCCAGTACCTCGGAATATTACCTTATTTAGTTAGAGGGTCATTGCAGATGTAATTAGTTCAATGATGTTATACTGGAATAAGGTGGGGCCCTAATCAAATATAACTGGTGTCCTTATAAGAGGGGGAAATGTGGACACAGAGAAACATGCCCAAGGGAGACCATTATGTAAAGATGAAGGCAGAGACCTACAAGCTAAGGCACGCCAACGATTGCCAACAAACACCCGAAGCTGGGAGAGAGGCATGGAACAGACTTTCCCTCACGGCTCTTAGAAAGAACCAAACCTATGGCATTTTGATCTAAGACATCTAGCTACCAGAACTCTGAGACGATTCATTTCTGTTGTTTAAACCACCCAGTCTGTGGTACTATGCTAAGGCAGCCCTAACAAATTTAAGAATACAAAGCCTATAGATTGATTCTTCTCACATAATAAGTTAATATTTTCAGCCATTAACTAAAAGAGAAATAAAGAGGTAGGTACAGTGGTTCTTTGTGGTACTCCTTTAAAGATTCATACCTAGATCTGTTTTGTTTTCTGTAAGTTAGGCAAATTCAAACTCAACACATATAACCAACTCATTTTTTTAAATGACATTGTGAATTCTCTCAGGCTGTTCCCTACCGAGGGAATGCTGCTATCTTTTGTCCCTAGTTTAATTTGATGCAAAAAGTTCAACTCATTCTTAGCTTTTCTGTTTCCCCCATGATTGGTCATAAAATCTTATTTTTTGGTAGATGTTCAGATTTTCATAAGACAACATTTAGACTATCTTAATGGTCTCTATATAGTTTTCCTTGTGTATTCTACACACTGCTGCTCAACACATCATCCTGAAAAGCTCATTTGAGCACATGAACTCCTTGCTAGAAAATATGCACTGTTTTCGGAAAGGGATCTAAGCTCCTTAACTTGGCATTCAATTTCCTTTGTGATTAAAATACTGTTTAGTTTCCCAAACTCAGATTCCATTCTTATGAAGTTGATTTCCATTAGCAGTTATTCTCAGGGAAAGAGGTCATAGCAAAAAAAAAAAGAAAAAGAAAAAGAAAAGAAAGAAAAAAGAAACAAAGACACAAAAGAAAAGCCCTCTGTTTTTGCATTTTACCTTGTACCAAACAAGTAACATAGCTAAATTTTCCCATAACCTGTCCTCCTTGTTTCCAGAATACTTCACTGCTATTTTAAAAGTTATTTTAAAAACTATGTTATTTGGCGCCTGGGTGGCTCAGTCATTAGGCGTCTGCCTTCAGCTCAGGTCGTGATCCCAGGGTCCTGGGATCGAGCCCCGCATCGGGCTCCCTACTCCGCGGGAAGCCTGCTTCTTCCTCTCCCACTCCCCCTGCTTGTGTTCCCTCTCTTGCTGTGTCTCTCTCTGTCAAATAAATAAATAAAATCTTTAAAAATAAATAAATAAAAATAAAAACTATGTTATATTTATGAAAAGGTTTATAAAATAATATGATGAATATTCAGATACTCATAACCCAGAATAAAATATAAAGCATTAAAAAACCTTGGAAGTTCATTATGTTCTCCCCTCCTCTCCCCCTCCACTCTTACACTTCAGAGAAAACCAGATCCATAAATGTCTTTATACTTGTACTATGTTTCCATCTCTAAATAATGGATAGTACTATTTTAATATTTGGTATTTTCTTTTTATGCTGTATGTATCTTTCTGCAATTGTTTTTTACTCAGTATCATGCCTTTAGGACCCATCATGTTGATTCATGTAACTCTAGTTCATTTATTTTCCCTTATGTATAGATTTTTACCATGACTATACTAAGATGAATCCATTATCCTATTGGTGGACATTTAGTTGGTATCTGGTTTTATTTCATTCATTCAATAAATGTTTATTAATCATCAAGGATACAAGAGGAAAATGAATTCTCCATTCTCCTGAAGCTTATGTTCTAGTACAAACCTGTCTTCTTTTGCAAATGAACAAGAGTTTCTATGGAATAAATTCCCAGTGGTAAAATTGCTGGGGCATTGATTATTTATATCTTAAAATGAATAGATATTTTCAAATTTTTCTCCACAGAGATTGTACCATAATATTAGAATGTTATTTGATCTATAGTCTCACCAATACTTGACATAGTCAAACAAAATTTACCAGTCTGATAGGTATGAAATAGTATATCCTCAGGATTTAAATATGCAATTCCCTAATTACTAGTGATACACAAATATTTTTATATTCATAGGACATGTGTTCTTCCTGTGCTTTTTACCCATTTTCTAGTGGAATACGTGACTTTTTTGTAACTGATTGCTAAGGGTTCTTTATATATCGTAGTTTCAAGTTCTTATTTAAATTTCAGTTAGTTAATATACAGTGTAATATTTGTTTCAGGAGTAGAATTTAATGATTCATCACTTACATGCAACACCCAGTGCTCATGGCTACAAGTGCCCTCCTTAATGTCTGTCACCCATTTAACCCAGCCCCCCACCCACCTCCCCTCCAGCAACCCTCAGTTTGTTCTCTAGAGTCAAGAGTCTGTTTTGGGGGCGCCTGGGTGGCTCAGATGGTTAAGCGTCTGCCTTCGGCTCAGGTCATGATCTCAGGGTCCTGGGATCGAGCCCCGCATCGGGCTCCCTGCTTGGCGGGGAGCCTGCTTCTCCCTCTGCCTCTACTGTTCCCCCTGCTTGTGCTCTCTCGCTCTGTCAAATAAATAAATAAAATCTTAAAAAAAAAAGTCTGTTTTATGGTTTGCCTCTCTCTCTTTTCCCCCCCATGTTCACTTGTTTTGTTTCTTAAGTTCCACCTATGAGTGAAATCATATGGTATTTGTCTTTCTCTGACTCATTTCGCTTAGCGTAATACTCTCTAGCTCCATCCATGTTGTTGCAAATGGCAAGATTTCATTCCTTTTTATGGCTGAGTAATATTCTGTTTTTTGCCTTTGTAACAAGAGATATTGTTTTAGCCCAAAGAGATATGAGAAAATTGTCTTAGAAAATATAACAACGTGAATGTATTGTTCCTCTACCCTTCTTCTTTCTTTAGGGTGATATTTGAATCTTAAATGCCTACTTCCCACAATTGCTTATGACACAAATCAATGTTACAATGGCAATAGTCCATGTCACACTTTTTATGCCAGCTAATGTCCAGACATTATATAACTTTATCATCCTCCATGACACTAGGAATCGAAAAAATTATTTATCATACATTGGAGTGACATTGAAAAAAGGGCCAGTGGCCATTTTGAGTATTAGACTTTTGTTTCTACAGAAAATAAAAAACTATAAAACTGTCTCAACTAGTAAAGGCTTCGACTTCTGCAGATACTATCAAACTGTAACATTTTTCACTGGGACTGTAAATCACTTTACCATCAGTATCAAAAACTTCTGAGTTCTCATTTTTAACAGCACAGTGGAGGTTAGTTATTGAACCATCACAATGAGAGAATAAAACTATGCAAAGCAAGACATTTCAACCTGCTCAAGCTGCCATAAGATGAAATATAACTTTGCTAATGCTATCAGTATTGCTATTATATGACTCAGCATGTATATACCAGTTATGTCATACCAGCTGGGTGTTCTGATTGCTCAGGCAGTTCTCATGACAAATTGCTGAAAATATTCAACATTATTATTGTGTAAAACTAATCTTCTTGTTCTTAAGTGATATATGGTTAGAAACCAGAAACTATTTAGTGTGGGGGAGAGAGAGGAGAATTTTGTGTGAAGTACCTGGAGGCAGTGATAGATTAGGTGGGGAAAAGGAAAATACAAGATGGATTATGCTCAAACTTGCTTCCATTTGCTAGTTTTGAAATCTCTAGAAAGAGTACCATAATTAAAAAGTGAAGGGAAACATTTTCAAAGGGACTTGGAAAATACAAGGAATATATAGTGCTGTCTCAGGGATTTAGGAGATAAAGTGTGATCTTGAGTAGTCAGTTTTATTTCAGTTTCTGTGAAGATCATACTGTAGTTCTGACACCATAGAAACTGACACATCATTAATGTGTATGAGAGCTTCACATCTAGGTGGAAATGAGTAGAAGAAATTGAGAGAATGTCTTTGAGAATATATAAAACACACATTGGTGACCTCCAGAAATAAATGGAGATTGGGGGAAGGGTAAAGCAGGTATTGTGGTCCTGAAGTCATTTTCTAAAACTAAAGGTAGCAAAATAGGTAATAGTAACCTAATTTGCATAAATGTCAGTTACATACATAGGAAGGGATGGTGCCTCATGATTTGACCTTAATAACAAATGGTATAGAGGGAGAGATTTTTTTTAAGATATTTTATTTGTCCACTTGAGAGAGAGAGAGAGCACGAGCAGTGGGGAGGGGCAGAGGGAGAGGGAGAAGTAGACTCACAGCCAAGCAGAGTGCCTGAGGACACGGGGCTCAATCCCAAGATCCCATTATCATGACCTGAGCTGAAGACAGACATTCAACCAACTGAGCCACCCAGGTGCCCTGAGGGAGAGAATATTTTTATGTAATACATCAGGTTAAGGAATTATCTCATATTCCTAAATTATTGAGTATTAAAACAAAAAACAAAAGCAAACCAAAAAATTTACTTGTGAGGCTTTGTCTTTTAATAGAGAATTTAACCAAGTTACATTCATTTTAGTAAGTAAAATTTTTGTTCTTGTTTAGGTCATTTATTTTATATTTAATATGCTTTTTTATTTTCCTATTTTTAACTTTCGCTTTATGTATAGTCACCCTAACTTCATATTTTTAAAAGTAGTGTTGCTGTTTATATATTTCTATATTGACAATAATTTTCTCTGTACACTTTGAAAATCTCATTTCACTGCCTTCTGGCTTACATTTTTAATCTTATTGAGAAAACTTTGATTTTTTTACTATTATTCTTTTGTAAGTTATATTTTCTTGCTTGGGATAAAATGTACTTTCTGGATAGGTATATTGTTATTTTTGTTTTGGTTCAGAAAACTCACAACCATTATCTTTTTAAATGCTTTGATTAGTATATGTTGGATATATGCTTTAGATTTTTTTTTACTTTCACTTTTTTTCTCTGCTTCTGCGATCCCAATCAGATAGATGCTCACTAGATTTCTTATTCTGCCTTACATACTTCTTAATATTTTAAAAATATTTTCATCTCTTTAACTCTGTGATGCATTTTAATCATTTCTGGGGATATATATATTCCAGTTTATGAATTCTCTTTTTGTCTCTTTCTCATCTACTAATACTTCCTTTTATTTCAAAATCATCTATGGTTATTCCTAGAAGTTTATTTCTGATTGTTTTGTTGCTCATATATATGATGCAGACCAAATGTTTAAAATAGTTCATATGCAACTACCCTAATATCTGTAATTCCATATCTTCATATGTGAATGTTTAAATCTTTTCACTAACTGTTTCATCTGACTGACTTACGTAGCTTGACCTCCTTCACATTTAGTGATCACCGGTTAACTACATTTCTTCATTTTATCTATTGAAAATCTAACACAACACAAATTGGGAAACCTTTCTTCCAGAGAAGATTTAATTCTGCATTTTCTAGCATACAAACAGAATATTTCAGTCTCCTGATGACCATCATCAGTGGGCAAATCACAAACTCTGCTTTCCCACTTCCTGCCATCTAAGACTGAATATCCTCACAACAGTGTTATCATTGGAAAGCCCTCAGAGCAACCCGTTTTATTGGGGACATGTACTGTTCCAGCACCAGATCACACTTTTTTTTTTCCATTATGAGGAGAATAATTAAAGACCTCTTACTCTTGTGAAACCAACTATGCCTCAAGGAAAGTGTTCTTTTTAAAATATAGTTGGACTGTAGTGAGAATGGTTTATCAATACACTTAGTCACTTATGTGTGAAACGGAAGTCACGTTAACTATATATAGATGTTTGTCATCATTATCTGCTAGAGTCTTTATTATTAGAATCTATAAAATCATTTGGAATACTGGTGTGCTATGCTTCCTATTTAATCTGACATTATACTTTGCCCTTTTTAAAAATCTTGGAAGTCATCAGTTAGAGACTTTTCAAACATGGCAAGTCATTTTATTTCTGTTTTTTTTTCTGTTGTTAATTTTAAATCATTTTTTTTTCCATTGTGAAAAAATCTTATGCTTGAATAATTATTTACAAAATATATATTTTAAAAAGAGGAAAAATGACAACTGTAATCCCTTCACCTAAGAAAATATAATTCTCATTTTGAATCATACAATCCCAGTATTTATATGCATTTTACTAATACATTTTCATTTAATATGAATATTTGCTAACATATTTTCATGGAGGGAATTTATATGTACATTTATATGATTAACTTAGAAATTCAAATAAATTTCAAAAATTAAAATAAGAAAAAAAAAGACATAACACATTACACCCTGATGTAACCATTACTAATATTTTATTATTTTTTAAAGATTTTATTTATTTGAGAGAGAGAACATGAGCAGGGAGGATGGGCAGAGGGAGAGGGAGAAGCAGACTCCCTATTGAGCAGGGAGCCTGATGTGGGACTCGATTGCAGGGCTTGATCCCAGGACCCTGAGATCATGACCTGAGCCAAAGGCAGCCGCTTAACCTACTGAGCCACCCAGGCACCCATCACTACTAATACTTTAATGAACCCTTTCAAGGTCTCTAAGTGCACACACATACACACACACAGAGTTTCTGTATAGATATGTAACATTCATTCTTATGTTCTCATGAGATCTTTCAAATATGTGTCTTTATAAATTATTACCTTCTGTGATTTGTTCTCATTCATTCTTGCATGCATATATACATTAGGCATTAATTCTATTATTGAGAGCCCGTTATTTTGAGTGCTAGAACTAGACACAAGAAAACAAATGCAGCTCTGCCCTTAAGACATACCAACTCAGTGAAGAGGAAACAGAATTAAACACACATAAAACATAGTAGTGGCCTATATAGAAAACACCAGGCGTGCTTAGAGGATTGGGCAATTCTTCCTAAGAAGGAAAATGGTGTAAAACCTTAAAGAAGAATATTTGAGTTGAATCTTTTAGATGAAAAGATGTTTATTTACTTGTGGACTGGTCAGACTAAGGATGAGGGAGAAGAAATATGAAACAATACCTGGTATTCAAGTAAAAGCAACTTCGATAGATTCAGTAAGTCAAAAGTGTAGGAGTATTAAATTATAGGGAGTGGTGGTAGAAGTAAGCATAATTGGCAAAAATATTAAGCAACTAAAAAAAACACATTTTTCCTAAATTCAACTCATTTTCAGTGATATGTGCTCCTTATATTATCAGATACAGCTCTATCATATGCTCTCCTGCTATGATGGTGTGATTAGATATTCATTTCAGTAAACACTTGAGTATGTTTTAATTAAAATGCCTTCGGAGGAAATGGAATGTCACATTTTTAAATAGAATTTCAGGTTGCTATAGTAACCAATAAAACTGTCACTATTTATTCTAAATAACATAAAAACATCTTTAAAGATGGTAAATCATTTTCAAAATATCCTGACCGTTAGTTACTGATATTAAATTGAATTTATTAACAACTAGTTGGATGTTTCATGTGTGAGAAACTGCAGAAAATGGGTCTAGAAAAATGGAGAAAACAGATATCTTTTTAAAGCTGATGAGTTAGATGGAAACAAATGTTTAATGTACCCTGTACAGAAAAGGAGACAATTTCTCTTCACTGATCGGATCATCTGTGAAGTTCAAATGATCCAGTAAAATTATTTTATTGTAGTTGTTCTTATGAAAGTGTGCCAGCCACTGAATCATAAAGGTAGTTAAGTGAGGGGAACAGTGAGTGACATAAGGGAGTAATGCATCCTGGAACTATGGGGCTCTTGTCACATCCCTGCAGGAATACTTGCATATTGCAGACTTACTGACGTTGGAGACAAAATGCCAACTGCAAAATAGTTTAAATATTTTTTAAAAATGGTTTGCACAATATAATGAATGCAGTATAGAATCTTAGACTTCCTGATATGTTTTGAAACTGAGTACAGTATAATTAATACACAACCATGTCCTTATTTACCTGATAACAGCGGAGACCACTAGAGTATTACAAGGAGTAGTCAGGAGCCGTGGCCAAGAATCCAAGTTTGAAAGTTAAGAAGAGTGCCAGCCAAAGACTTCCAGGACATATACAAGGCCTGAAGGCAAATTACAAAAATTACAAGGGGTACATAGTACTAATGGACACCATGATGCTCTTTCTTCTTTTGGAGGAAGCAGCATAACTGGTATGTTTCTAGTTGGTCTTTGTCTGGACTTAGTTTCCTCATCTTACAAAAAGGGGGAAATAATGCCTACTGTATGTAAGGAAGTGATTTTAAATATTCTAGCACAGTGCCTATAAACCTTGCTTCCATTATTTTGCCTACCCTTTTCAAGTGTCATAAGATTTATTTAAGCCTACCCTGCCATGGAAATTTACAGAAGAGTACTTTCACTGAAGGTACAACTTTGAAGTCAAGGAAGAGTTAAAAAGACCTGCTTTTTTTTTTTTTTTTTAAAGCAGCTGTCCATGCATGGCAAAGCAAAGTAATTGGTTTCATCGATAAAAAGATGCAAAAAGATTCTGGGATCCTTTGTCATTAGTGCTGAGATGATTCATAATGTACATTTAAGAATTCCCATCATATTGTTTTGTTTTAACTCTTGTATATTTATTAGAATAGTAAGAAAAATTGTATTTTTCTTCCTTTATAATGTTTTATTTTAATATTGGAAAGATTTGAAAAATTCAGCTGAAAATCCTCCTCACATCTTAATGTCTTTCAGGTTAGTCATTTATCTAGAGGGTTCCTAGAATTTTTTATGGGGTAATGGCACAGATGTATGTCTTTCATATTAAATATCTATATGCTATGGTGAGCGCTGTGAGTTGTGTAAGACTGTTGAATCACAGACCTGTACCTCTGAAACAAATAATACATTATATTTAAAAAAAAAAAAAGAAGAAGATAGCAGGAAGGGAAAAATGAAGGGGAGGAAATCGAGGGGAGGACGAACCATGAGAGACTATGGACTCTGAGAAACAAACTGAGGGTTCTAGAGGGGAGAGGGGTGGGGAGATGGGTTAGCCTGGTGATGGGTATTAAAGAGGGCACGTACTGAACGGAGCACTGGGTGTTATACGCAACAATGAATCACGGAACACTACATCAAAAACTAATGATGTACTGTATGGTGATTAACATAACATAATAATAATAAAAAATCTATGTAAAAATATTTTGTATGATAATTTGGAATAGAAACAAAATATTTATTTATTTATTTATTTATTTATTTAAGATTTTATTTATTTATTTGACAGAGAGAGACACAGCAAGAGAGGGAACACAAGCAGGGGGAATGGGAGAGGGAGAAGAGGTTTCCTGTGGAGCAGGGAGCCCGATGCGGGGCTCGATCCCAGGACCTTGGGATCATGACCTCAGCTGAAGCCAGATGCTTAACGACTGAGCCACACAGGTGCCCCTAGAAACAAAATTTTTAAACATACATTTGCCATTTGCTGAATTAACTGTTTTCCTCATTTGTTTTAGCAATACATGATGGATATAGCATGTATTTTCTTGGAGAAGATAGAAGGTATGATCAAAAGATAAATCCTACTAAACAGAAAACAATTGCTATTCATTTATATAAAAATGAGTAAACTAGGACTGGACATGTTATTATTGTTTTTAAAATAGTCAAATGAAATAAAATGATCTCTATCTATTAGCCAAAAATGATCCAAGAAACAGATGGCAAGAAAAAAATATTTTGTGCATCATCAATTAACTCATGTTAGTTCTAGCATTCTAGGGAAAGAAAAGCTCTTTTCTCAAAAATTATATGTTTTTGCAATGTTTAAAGGTAATCATTCTGATATTATGAGGTAATGAAATACACAGCATAAAAATCAGATCGCTAGAATTAGAAAATTTTGAATTTCCATCCCATATCCATATATATAGGGCATATTACTTAACTTCTTTAAACCCCAGTTTCCTAACTGTAAAATGCAGAAAGTAGTTAACAATTGTATGTAATAAATGAGATAATGTATGTATACCCTTAGCAACCCTGATATTTTGATAACTGTTAGAAAAAGATAGAAATATGTAATCATGCTTTTTCCAAAGAATACTATAGTATACCAAATAATTAGCTTTAGCTCAATAAAGTAAAGTGATTTTTTTGAAAAGTACAGGAGGGACAAAATGATTATGATTTCCTTAACTGAGTATCTTAGTTTTTAAAATATTTGCACACCTTGAGTGCATATATATTTAAGGCATAGTACTGTACATTTGAGCCATAAATATCCTGAAGAGCATAACAACCATATTTAAGGCTTAAAATATCAAAGGTAATTTTATTGCACTATAGAGGTATTTGTGAATTTCATGTAATTTGCAATTAAGTACTGACACCAAGTAATATGAATAATTATGTGCTCCTTCTCTAGATCCATATAATAACCATTTTCATGTATGCATTTGTGTGACTTTAACATATACGAGGAAGTGCTTACAAAATGTAGAATGTTTTAATCAGTATTTTATAAAGTATTTGGGGAAAAGCTTCATAAGAAATCAGAGGAAAACAGTTTAGAAAGGGTTTAACCACACACTGTTTACTCATGCAATCCCTATCACAGTGGTTTTCCATTGTTTCTATACATAGTGCTTTATATTTAAAAAATTTTTTATAAGTCTCAGAATGGGCTTCTGAATCATGTTATCACATTTGTAGGTTTCTTTTCTCAAAGTAGATTAAAAGTTCCTAAAGGATAGAACTCTTTTTCTTCAGCTTTGAATGAACATCAATCAATATCTTGTACTCTTGGCTGCTTGATTGGATTAAATTGGACTGCATGAAAAACTCCTGGAGTCTGATTTTAGGGGACTTAGATTCATATTCTAGCTCTGTGCGTAGTCTTGTTGCAAATACTTTAAGCCTCTGACTCCTCAGCTGTCAAGCAGGGATCATAATATGCTCTGCCTTCCTGACCTCAAAGGTCTATTTAGAATGAAAACATGTTAGTTACCATAAATGCATTGTTTCCTTTCTAATCACATACCCTCCAGCTCAGTCAGATCTCTTTTTACCAGCTGATACCAAATTATAGGGCCCAGGTTTTACAAAGCCATCCTTTAGTGGCAAAATAGTCCCTGTCCCACTTCTTTTCTCACTGTAAACAAAACAAATGTATGTCCACAAATAATTAGCTGATATTCTTCCTACAGAACCAATTATTCAATAAAATTAGGGAGGAGAAATTTTGCCAAGAACAGAAGTATGGCTATGTTCACTGATGTTTTGAGCATAATTTATATCTAGACACTTCTGTTAATTGTTATTCATCTTTAATTTGCCTTGTGCTTTATCAACTATGATCACTGCATTTGAATTGGTTATATGTCTTGCCCTGAACTAGATTTGTGTCTCAATTAGACAGTTTTTTATTAAACATAAAAAACATCATAAGCCAACCAGGGACTTTTATCAGGGTTTTTATGATGCTGATTTCTAGCAATTATTCCACTGAATTATGTTGACTATAATACCTAATATGTATTTGACATGAGTTTTTAAAAATTCCCCATAGTTACCCAGTGTGAATGTACTATCTGCTTCCTGATGGACCCCAGATAAAGACTAGTAAGGATAGTAGCTAACAAAGCAGAGAAGCCACTAGATATAAAGGATTTTCATTTCATTAAAAGAGTAATGACTTCATCTTATAATCATGAGGGCCACAGAAGGTTTTTAAATAGAAAAGTAGTATTTTCAAATGTCCATGCTTATCCTAGTAGTAATTACTCAAGGTCATGACAACTGAATACATTAAGGGATTCTGAAATTTCAGAATTGAGTATATTTAGATTCAGTGGTTTAATAAAAACCAAATGTGTATTGACTGCTGTTAAGGTATGTTTAATCTAGACGGGGCAAAATACAGAAAAGAAGGCTTATCAATATTAGTCTTTCCTCAAAAACACCTTCAGACTCCTCCCACAGATATGCAATTGCCTCACAGTTAGTGGACCACTTTGTCCCCACCATCATTAGCATCCTCTCTTTGCCCTACTAAATCAAAAGTACTGACTGATCGTTTTTGACATTTTGCCATGACAGGAATTGTGTATTGTTCTCATTTCTGAGAAGTCTCAGGAACTTTTCAATCCTCTGTAATTTGTTAAGCAATTTTTCTTATTCCCTTTTATCAAAGTCTGAAGCTTCCACAACTTACTCCTAGAAATGTCCTCATTATCTATTTTTTTCAAGACTTTCCACAGAACTTAAAAGTTGCTCGATCTTAAGCAAGTTGAATGAGGGGGACAAAGATCTCCATTTACAACTGTATATCTGTGGTATGTAGAGGGCTAAAGAATCTATTAACAGATTTATTTTGGAAATGGCATAGTGGTTTTGTGGTGATTACAGAGAGAGGAGAGGCGAGAAGATCATGGAGGAGACAATTTTAATAATATAAGTAAGAGAAGACAAATGAGTGAAAATAGAAGGGAGGGAAGACTAATCTAAACATTAGTCACCAAAAGGAACTTGCTCCCTAAATGTGGATGATGAGTTAATAGAAGAGTTGAGGGTAGTTACAACTCGAGCAAAGGTTATAGGATCTCATCTATTGTTGATGGGATTGTACACTGGTGTTTCTTCTCTCATATCATTCAGCTAGGCCTTGACTTGCTCTGCTCTAGTGAAATTGTTCTTATGTAGGTCACTGATGACTTGTATGCTGCTAAACCCTAAAGGTCAATTCTGTTCTCATTTTATAAAGTGACCTCCCGACAGCATTTGACAAAGTTAATCACAGTGTACTTTTTCATATATTTTTGTCACTAGTTTTCTGGACACTATATTTTTGATATTTTTTTCTTTCCCCACCTTTTTAAAAAATTTACTTTAATTCCAGTATAATTAACATATGGTGTTATATTAGTTTTAGGTGTACAATATGGTGATTCAATTCTACCCATTACTAGGTGCTCATCATAAGTGTGCTCTTAATCCCCTTCACCTATTTCACCCATCCCCCACCCACCTCCCCTGTGGTGACCATCAGAGTGTTCTCCATATTTAAGAGTTTCTCTTGTTTGTTTGTATCTTTTTCCTTTATTTGTTTGTTTTGTTTCTTAAATTCCACTCATGAATGAAATCATCTAGTATTTGTTTTTCTCTGACGGACTTATTTCACTTAACATTATATCCTCTAAATCCATCCATGTTGTTGCAAATGACAGGTTTTATTCTTTTTATAGCTAATATTCCATTATATAGATAGATAGATCACATTATATAATGTATTTCTATCTATATATATATCTCTATCTAATTCTGTCTGAAGTATTTGCAAATTCATCCCAAGCTCTTAGGACAGTGCTTAGAACATAACAGGCCCTCAATATTATTTGTTGAATGAATGAATGAATTCAACTCTCTGTGGCCTAGTGTCCCGAAAACATCAAGATCAGACCATGTGTCTTAAAACCTCCTTGGGCATTAAAAATCCACAGGAAAGAGTTTTAAAAGTACTAGCACATGAGTTAAAATGCAATTCCTGCTCTTGTTCCCTGAATGGACCATCTCTCCCAGTGTAGAGCAGCCACTACAAATACCTCTGTTCTCCTGAAGCCTCCCACCCCTACCCCATGCCACCTGGCCCCAGCCTTCAGCCTTTTCAGAACTGGGATGTGACCTCTTGTGCCACTTGATAACTCATACAGTCTGTCATCTGTGTAGCTATATCTAGATAATCTATATCTATATATTACATTTTCTTTTTTTACTCCTGTATTGATGGGCACTTGGACTACTTCCATAATTTGGCTGTTGTAAATAATGTGGCAATAAATGTAGGGGTAGGGGCACCTGGGTGGCTCAGTCGTTGGGCATCTGCCTTTAGCTCAGGTCATGATCCCAGAGTCCTGTTACCATCACGTATTCCATTGTCTTTCTGATTTCATCTCCTACTTAGTCATTCCTTCAGCCACAATGGCATTCTTTTTTTTTTTTTTTAGATTTTATTTATTTATGAGAGAGAGAGAGAGAGACCCAGAGAGACAGCCTGAGCAGGCGGAGGGAGGGGCAAAGGAAAGGACAGAGGGAGGGGCAGAAGGAGAGGGAGAAGCAGACTCCCCACTGAGCCCTGTGGGGCTCAATCCCAGGACCCCGGGATCATGACCTGAGCTGAAGGCAGACGCTTAACCAACTGAGCCACCCAGGCGTCCCTACAATGGCATTCTTACACAACACATTTTGCACTTCTCTACTTGACATGTTCTTCCACTAGATATATGTGTGGTTAACTCCCTCACCTCCTTTAATTCTTGTTCAAATTAATTTTCAATGGAATTTATTTACAACCTGCCCCTGCACAACAATTTCCCAATTCTCCTAAACCTGTTGTACTTTTTCTTTTTCCCATAATGCTTATCACCTTCTAACATATTTTGTAATTTACTTTATGTATTATCTGTTTTCTCCTCCTAAACATAAACCCCATGAAGGTTGTTCTTTGCTTTCATTCACCGATATATTCCATGGATACAAAATGATGCTTGCCACAACATTTTTTAAATAAATACTTGCTTAATGAATAAACCATTCCAGAAATTAATTTGACATTTTACTGTGATATTGAACACTCACATGCTTTCAAGTAATTCCACTTCAAGGTACATATACCCAAAAGAAACTTCAGCACACTTGTACTATGCAGTATATACAATCCAAAATATATAAGGTAACTCCTACAACTTGATAGCAAAAACAAACACAAAACCCAATATTAAAAATTGGCAAAGGACGTGAATAGACATTTCTCCAATGAAAACATCTGAATGACCAATAGGTATATGAAAACGTTCTCAACATCACTAATCATCAGGGACATGAAAATTAAAACTACAGTGGGATATCTCCTCACACATGATAGAATAACTATTATGAAAAAAAAATACAAAAGATAACAAGTGTCAGTGACACTGTGAAGAAACTGAAACCTTTGTGTCCTGTTGGTGGGGCTGTGAAATGGTGCAGTCACTGTGGAAATAGTGTAGAGGTTCCTCAAAAAATTACAATAGAACTACCACATAATTCAGCAGTACCGCCTCTGCGTATATATCCAAAAGAATTGAAATCAAGATCTCAAAGACATATGTGCATTCCCATGTTTATCGCAGCAGTGTTTACAATAACTAAGATACGGAAACAAACCAAATGTTCATCAATAGATGATTGGATAAAGCAAATGTGCTATTTATCTAAAACAATACAATGTTATATGTCAATTATATCTCATTAAAAAATAAATGAATGACTACATGGATTAATGAATAAATAAAAGAAGACATAAGAAAAAAAGAGAAAATGTGTTATATACACACAATGGAATATTATTCAGTGTCAAAAACTACGGGAGTCTTTTTTCTTAAGTTTTTATTTAAATTCCAGTTAGTTAACATATAGCGTAATCTTAGTTTCAGGTGTAGAATTTAATGATTCATCACTTACATAAAACACCCAGTACTCATCACAAGTGCACTCCTTAATACCCATCATCCGTTTAACCCATTTCCCCACCCACCTCGCCTCCACTAACTCTTAGGTTGTTCTCTGTAATTAAGAGTCTCTTTCCTGGTTTGCCTTCTTTTTGTTTGTTTTTTGTCCCTCCGCCCCATGGTCATTTGTTTTGTTTCTTAAATTCCACGTATGAGTGAAATCATATGGTATTTGTCCTTCTCTGACTGATTTGTTTCACTTAGCATAATACATTCTAGCTCCATCCATGTCATTGCAAATGGCAAGATTTCATTCTTTTTGATGGGTAGTATTCCACTGGAGGTAGATATATATATATATATATATATATATATATATATATATATCACTTCTTCTTTATCCATATATATATATATTCCACTGGAGGTAGATATATATATATATATATATCACTTCTTCTTTATCCATTCACCAGTCGATGGACATTTGGGTTCTCTCCATAATTTGGCTATTGTTGATAATGCTGCTATAAACAAGGGGTGCATGTACCCCTTCAAATCGGTATTTTTGGATTCTTCAGGTAAATACTTAGTAGTGCAGTTGCTGGGTTGTAGGGTTACTCTACTTTCAACTTTTTAAGGAGGCTCCATACTGTTTTCCAGAGTGGCTGCACCAGTTCTACTGACAGTGCAAAAGGGTTCCCCTTTCTCCACATCCTCGCCAACATCTGTTATTTCCTGGGTTGTTAATTTTAGCCATTCTGACAGGTGTGAGGTGTTATCTCATTGTAGCTTTGATTTGCATTTCTCTGGTGATGAGTGATGTTGAGCATCTTTTCATGTGTCTGTTAGCCATATGTAAGTCTTCTTTGAAAAAATGTCTATTCATGTCTTCTGCCCGTTTCTTGATTGGATTATTTGTTTTTTGGGTGTTAAGTTTGATAAGGTCTTTATAGATTTTGGATACTAACCCTTTATCATATATGTCATTTGCAAATATCTTCTTCCATTCCATAGGTTGCCTCTTAGTTTTGTAAATTGTTTCCTTTGCCGTGCAGAAGCTTCTTATCTTGATGTAGTCCCAATAGTTTATTTTTGCTTTTGTTTCCCTGGCCTCAGGAGACATATCTAGTAAGAAGTTGCTATAGCCAATGTCGAAGAGGTTGCTGCCTGTGTTGTCCTCTAGGATTTTGATGGTTTCCTGTCTCACATTGAGGTCTTTCATCCAAAAAATGAAGGGAATCTTGCTATTTGTGACAACATGGATGAGCCTGGAGGATATTATGCTAAGTGAAATAAGCCGGTCAGAGAAGGGCAAATACTGCATGATTCCACTTATATGAGGCATCTAAAATAGTCAGGAGTAGAAATAGCACAGGAAATAGGCAAGTACAGGAAAATATGCAATGAATTTCAGTAACAACGTTGAGTGAAAAATGCAAATCCAAAAATCTTCGTATTACAATGATATAATACTCAGATTGCAGATTGGATCAGAGGAAGAATCCATAATAAATATTCATTGGATTAATGTAGTTTTTAGTGTGCTGTTTATGGAACATCTTGTTCTTATGAAGAAAATAAGACAGAAAGGAGGGCATGCATGAAGCATTCTGAATAATGTTTCATGAACTATAAGCTATTATAATAAGTTATTTATCTAATTCTTCCCTCTTAAGTTCCAAAAAGAAAAAAAAGAATATTTTGAATTTGGGAGGAGATTGTCTATGTTCTCATTGCTTGTGCTTCAACTGTTGTTTCGTCTTCTCAGTGGAAGGCCTCAGGATGTTCAGAAATTATCTTCTACTTCCCTGTCTTGGGTGTCTCAGGTCTTACAGAAGAATGCTCAATTACCTACTTGAGTCAGGTTATGTCTGTGGTATAGAATCAACAAATCTCCAGGTGTGATCCAAAATATAAAAAGACTAAAACAGCATTCTATTCATGCAATTTCAAAAATGGAAATTTGTTCTCAGCATGTAGATAACACAGTAAGAGAATTGGATTCAGCAATTAACTGTCTTTGTTTTTTTCAACTTATTTTAATTCAGTTAGTTAATATATAGTGTAACATTAGTTTCAAATATAAAGTTCAGTTATTCACCCCTTGCATATAACAGCCAGTACTCATCACATCATGTGCCCTCCTTAACTGTCTTTAAACTTTTAGGTTTTTAAGTCAAATGCACAAGTAGTTTAATTTTAATGGCAACAGATTTTCTAGGTTTTGAAAAAAACTTAGAAAAAGTAGAATAAAG
Source organism: Callorhinus ursinus (assembly GCF_003265705.2). NCBI lineage: Eukaryota > Metazoa > Chordata > Mammalia > Carnivora > Otariidae > Callorhinus > Callorhinus ursinus. Next base: position 25,155,155 of record NW_027397076.1, read on the forward strand.
AATGACTAATGAACTACATCAGTAAATTAAAATGAAAATAGCAAACAACATAATGAAATATATTTAAAAATCAAAATCGGTTTCTTTGAAATTTTGTTAAATTTCAGTTGGGATACTTTGGCCACTTAGAACTTTCATTTGGCTTTCCAAATGGAAATGTTTGTTTTCTTGCTTTTAAAATATTGATGTGCATTTTAAAATTCAGCAGTATCTTTGTTTCTGGATTTTATTTTACTTTGGAGACATAATAAAGTCAATGTGATGGTGATGATGAAAGTAATATGCTGTTTAGCTATGACACTTTCTGAAAATAAGATTTTTAAAAATAATACTATCATGAATGTGTGCACTAGAAAACCAATGAAAAATGGAATCCAGATCAAATAAAATTGGCATGGTCTAGAAAAAGCCTAGCATTTTAGTCTTCATTATTAGTCATATTTTTTCTTACTAGGAGACACTTATGAAATATACATCTAATATTCATAACAGTCTCATGAGAATAGTAGGAGTTTGCATTTCCAAACATACTTAGGAATACATGAATAATATTATGCTGCAAATTGTATAATAGCAGTTATAATTATTTTATAATCAAAGGGTAGATGATAAGTGGGAAAAGCCAAGTTTTTGGCTAGGAAATATTTCTTCTTTCCATATGGGATAGAAAATTTACCAATTTCCCTTGCTCTTTATTCTGTAAAAGGACTAGATAAAATGAACAGAAATAATTGTCTCTTGTGGTAACAATATAAATATCATCAAGATTTAGTAAAATTTCTAATGAAGATATGGTTTATGATTTTATTAAGCATGTTAATTTTATGCAAGAATTTTCATCTTGATTTTAGACCACTAGTTAATTTAAAATGGAAGCATATTTCAGTGTTTTTTTATTTTTTATTTTTTATTTTTTATTTTTTTAAAGATTTTATTTATTTATTTGACAGAGAGAGACACAGCAAGAGAGGGAACACAAGCAGTGGGAGTGGGAGTGGGAGAAGCAGGCTTCCCGCCAAGCAGGGAGCCCAATGCGGGGCTCAGTCCTAGGACCTGGAATCATGACCTGAGCTGAAGCCAGGCATTTAACAACTGAGCCTCCCAGGCACCCCCATATTTCAATTTTAATAAAACAATCTTACATTTCACACAGGAGTTGATTCAAATAGCTTATAAAAAATAAAATAGATCTGGGGCACCAGGGTAGCTCGGTCAGGCATCTGCCTTTGACTCAGGTCGTGATCCCAGGGTCCTGGGATCAAGCCCCACATGGGGCTCCCTGCTCAGCTGGGAGTCTGCTTGTGCCTCTCCCTCAGCCCCTCCCCTGCTTGTGTGCATCCTCTCTCTCAAATAAATAAATCAAATCTAATAAAAAATATAGGCTTGTTTGTTGTTCTTTCCTAGAGATGTGAGCCAAAATTGGCCTTGATCATTATTATAATATGATTAATTCAGATGACACAGGTAAACAAGTCATCATTACAATCATTTATCACATTAAAAAAGTATTTTCTCATGTTTAAATTAAATATATAACAATCACGTTGTGGTAATATGCTAAGAGTTCTTATTCTATCAGCTCAAAACCTTCTGTATCTTTGCAGTGCATAATCCATTTGATATTGATAAACAACCTGCTAGTTTTTTCTTGTATTTAATGTAATCCCATTTTGGATCGATAAGAAAGCTGTAAGGCCACTAGAAAAAAGAAAAGAAAACAAAATCATACTGAGTTAACGAATTTGCATGCTCTGGGATGTTACCAGCTGCAGCTCTTAATAATAAATGAAGTCATCACTTTCAGCAATCTGGAAAATAAACTGAAATAATTATGTTTTCAGTTTTAATTTAACTGAAAAACAGTTAATGGGAGGGAACAAACATTCTCCCAACTGAAAAAAGCTGTAGTTCACTGGCAAGCAGGTCAAGTGTGCATTTTTACAATGGCCTAATTTATTGGTACGCATGTTCACTGAAGTGAGGAAGACGTCAGAGGGCCTTAATGCAGAGACCCAGGACTAAGACTCAAAAAGCTCTAGATTCACGGTCACCAGATATTACTTAAAGACATTGTTTTGTGATTACTGAGTAGTTTCTCAGTAATTTCCTGACTTTATTTTATATTAATAGCTGACTTGTTGAACACTTAATCTCTAATTTGCTTTTCTGTTACATTAAATATCACATTTAATCCCCAAAATAATACCCAAGAGAAGGATTATGCTATCATTATCCCTATGTTAAATGTTAGGAAACTGAAATATATTCACTTGCCCAAGGTCACACAGTTAGTAAGTGACAGATCTTAGATTTCAATAGTCTTTCTGATTCCAGAGCCCAAGACTTTTTTACCTCTATGACACTAATGTCAAATGGGCTCATTATTAAATCTACTATTTACATTGTGGAATTAATATGTAGATTGCATATTTGGTTTAAGAAATGTTTTCAAGAAAAACAAAGAAATTCTTTTTTTTAAGATTTATTTTTTGAGGGAGAGGGAGAGAGAGAGAAAGAGAGAGCACAAGCAGGGGGAGGGGCAGAGGAAGAGGGAGAAGTGGGTAGCCTGATGTAAGACTTGATCCTGGACCCTGAGATCATGACTTGAGCCAAAGGCAGAAGCTTAATCAATCAATCAAAGCGATTCTTTATGTCTGCATAGAGTATGGCAGCCACAATCTAAAGCCGTGAATATTTAAGATCCCAATATTCTGGAAGACATCACTAAAAGTATCTTGTAGATAAGTTAAAATAGTTTCTTCTCTTGCTTTGGGTCACAGATCTCTTATTACCTGATGGAGGTAATGAACTCACTTCCCCTCAAAATTGTAAATATATAAATAAATGCATTCAATTATTTTGCATACAATTTTAGAGAGTTCTCTGAGCACCTGAAATCTATTAATTGACTCCCAGAATTGACAGGCAAAAAAAACAAAACGACAAAAACTGAGCTCATTAATTTAACCAAAATTTTAAGGCAGAAGAAAAAGGATCTGTGATTTCTTTACCAGAAAGTCTTGTCAGTAACTCTTTCTTGTTCTAATCCAAAATACATTTCAAATCAGTCTGCCTCTTCCTTCTTCCAAAGCTCTGTCTCAGACTGTAGCCACCGTTTGGCTACCTAGAAGACAACTCATTTGGTCGCAGTGTTTCCATTCTGCCCTCCTATAATCTCTTTGCACTTCAGCCAAATAGATGTGTCTAAAATGTATCCCAAATCATATTACCCACTCATTAAGCCTCTACAGGCATTTTATTGAACCCACAGGTACCAGGGTCTAAAGGACCGGTGCTCTGGCTAGTGCTGACTTCCCCAACCTTACCTGACACCCTGCTCTCCTGGCGTGCCCAAGCTCTAGCCCACTGGATTCTCCTTCCTCTCCACCTGCCAACCTTGTTCACATCTCAGGCTTCTGAATCTGCTCTTTTCTCTGGCATCAAGTACTTCCTCAATCTTCTTGTGGTCAATTCCTTCCTATAATTAAAATCTCAGGAAATGTTTACTCCTGAGAAAGAAATTCCTTAATAACTCAATCAAAAGTACCCTGCTATTCTCCAGTCACTATTTCAATAATATATTTTATAGCAATTATTAATATCTGGTAAATTGTGCTTATTTATGATTATTTACATTGTTAGCCTTTTCCTCTCTTTCCGCATACAGATCCCTAAGTAGAATTTGACTGTTTTCTTCTTGCCATCCCCACCCCCCTGGAAGGAGAAAGAAAGTATGGTGGAAAAATATCCTGCTTAATAATCTTGGCTCAGAAGAGACCAACTTTACTTTTGTTCAGATTCCATCAGTAAGAACTAGTCACATAGCCATACCTGGCTGCAATGGGAACTGAGAAATGGAGTCTGTAGATGGGCAAATATTTCCCAGCCAAACCTGACGAACATAGAAGGGGAGAGAGCTAAACAGCCAGCCTACCTGCCTAGTATGTGTTAACATGACAGACATTTTACTGATAAGGAAAGTGAGTTACTGAATTTTTAGGAAACCTGCTTAAGATTACCCAGCTAATAAATGGTACATTTAGGACTTCCATTGACAGTGCGCTGCCCTTTCATTTCGTTTTTCTTAATTGCAAACTACTATTTTAATTAATTTATATCAAATTGCAAGTTGCTTCTTAAATTCCCTTAAATTTTTTCCGTGTTTATATTTTGTGTTTTCCTAACTAGCTTTTATACTTCATAGCAGAGACTCTGCCTTTTTCCATTTTTGTAACACTAATATTTTTTTTGTGGCTCTGAGATCACTTCAACTCACAATTAATGTTCATTAAGTCTTATCTGAATGTCTGCTTACAGGTTAATGTTGGACCTAATTTAGAAACATAAGGCATGATGTAGGAATTGATGTAAGAAAGGAATAGAAATAAAGGCTGAGTTCAGTGTCTTGGCAAATTTTCAGAAATAAATTACAATGCAGCAAGCTAAACTATGAGCACAAATTCTGATGTAACCAAGGAATTGATGCATGTGATGTAAAATATAACTGAGGTTTTTTTTTCTTTTGGTATCATTTGAAAAGGTTCTTTCTGTATAAGCTGTTAATATTGTGTGATATATGGGGAATGGTTTCTGCAGAGTGTTTAAGCTGATTTTTAAATGCATCAGAGTCTGAAGTAAATGAGTAATAGCCATACTTTTATGTCATTTACTTTCAAAAAACAACAGAAATATTTTTCCAACCCAAAGGAACCCAATTTATTATGCAGATAGTAATAAAAACACATTGTAGTTAAAAGTGCTCTGATAACCAGATGTAGTGGTTAACTTAGTGGATATTGCATAAAAATATTTTATATAACATTTCCCCTCCAATTTCTGTAGAATATTTTGAATGTAGATCCAAATAGGGGAACGTGTTAAACATGTTCTTTTGGAAGGGAGAGATCAGGTAACAGACAAGATCATATCACACTTGTAGAATTTGTGGGAAATATTTAAGAAAAAATATATGAACCACTTTAAAATTTTCCAGGTTGACTGCATGTTGAAAAGATAAAGAGATAAAACTTGGAATGAAATAAATATTGCCTTCTATATAGGACATCAGGAAAAGTCTTTATAAAAGACAAATCTAAGGGGTGCCTGGGTGGCTCAGTTGGTTAAGGGTCTGCCTTCAGCTCAGCTCATGATCCCAGGGTCCTGGGATCGAGCCCTACATCCGGCTCCCTGCTCCATGGGGAGCCTGCTTCTCCCTCTCCCTTTGCCTCTCCCCCCGCTTGTGCTCTCTCTTGCTATCTCTGTCACTATCTGTCTCTCTCTATCAAATAAATAAATAAAATCTTTAAAAAAATAATAAATAAAAGACAAATCTAAGTCTAAATTTATTTTGACACATTAAAATACCTGTTCACTATTTTGGTGAATTTAGAATTTTCCTTAAAGATTGCTTCCAAATATTTAACATACTATTTCCTCAAATTTAAGCACTTACATATATATATCCTTTGAAATTTTTACCATTTTGCAAACTACATTATTTGCTAAATATTGTATTTAAATCAACTTTCCTTTTTTGACTTAAAAAGATTTAAAATTAAACTTTATATCATGACTTTAAATAAAAAAATCAATTTCCACAAATCAAATGTAAAAATTAATAATTATAAAACTAAAACAATTTTAGTTTTATTATTTTAACTTTTAATTGTTAAACTTATTTAATAATTATTAAAATTTTGCCAGATAAATATTACCTAAAAAACATATTAATAAGTCTAGAACGGTGTTTAAGACAAATAGGCAACAAAGTGAGATTTTCTTTCTGAATTAGAGAGATTGAAGACAATACTTGTCTCACTATTTAATTTTTAACATTAACACATATATAAAATCATTTTTTACCACCAGCAGCATGATGTCACATATTGGAATGTATCAAGAAAATGTACTGAAGATTTTATTGGTATGGAAAGCATTGGTATTCCTTAGGAGATGGGACAACAGCTTAAGCTTTTGTATTACTGCTACAGAGAAAGTTGGTTTACTTACCTACAGTAAAATAGGTTGTGAATTTTTGCTATAGCCATTCTCTCCACTTGAAGTTTCTTCACTCCCATTTCTACCTGTTAAACACGCTTCATTTAAAAAAAATTATTATTTTTTTAAATTTATTTAAGAGAGAGCGAGCACCCACACGGAAGGGAGGAGGGGCAGAGAAAAAGGAAGACAGTCTCAAGCCGACTCCACATTGAGTGCAGAGCCCAACGCAAGGCTCCAGGCAGGGCTCGGTGCCAAGACCCCAAGATCACAACCTGAGTGGAAACCAAGAGTCAGAGGCTTAACTGACTGTGCCACCCAGGTGCCCCAAACACTTCTTCATCTTTTAATCCCCAAATTTAGAGCCACCTCTTCCAAGAATCCTTTCAGAATCACAGTCAGCAAAACAGCTCTTCTTGATTTGTGACTATTGTCCTGGACTCTCATTTTATTTGGTGTATGCCCCAGAGTTCTCTCATTTTAATTATTATTACTCATTGTGCATTAAAATAAGCTGACATGCAACTGGTTGACTCCACTCTGCCCCATTTCTGCCACAGTAGCATCTGAAAGACACATGTAGTGCATGATTTTCACTTCAAAGTGCCGGTAAAACTGGAAGACAACCAGTAACAGTTTGTGTCTTTTCCCCTACTCTTTACAAGCACAAAATAACAAATGCTTCTCTTTGCGGGCAGCGTGAAAGAATAAGAAAAAGAATCTTCTAGGCCCCTGCTGGACACTGACGGGACAGTCTGTTGTGTCATGGCTCATTTCACAACCTGTATGATACAGGAGGCTACATAGAAGCAGCAGCAACGACAGAAAATTCCAGGTTAGGTGTAGGAAATATGAGTAAGAAATAGAGGCTGAGCCTCCTGTTTTAGAAAATCAGAGATTCTGAATGTTCTTGCTGCAGTGGTTTTGCCATTTATTGTTTGACATAAATGCATAACTATTAATATATGTGTTTATTTTATGTTTGTTAATATTTTTACATTCCGACAAGTCAAAAAATATAATTGCTTGTTTAATAAGATACTAGATACCAAAGACCCATTTCACAAGAAAACTGATGAACATGTAACTTACTCAAAATGTTTGCTTACATTTAACATCTGCCATGGGGCTTATGGTGATATCAATGGCCCTTGAAAATAAAAAGTCCCAAATCTGCTGAAAAGGCATCAGCATTTACTTCAAATGTAAGTATTCATTTTAAGAGGATGTTGTTCCAGAATATGGGTAATTAACTCATGGAGCTGTAGAAGATGTATTTATGGAGCTCCGTCTAAACCATGACTTTTTATTTAGAGCAAATAGCTATTCTTCTAAAATAATTTCACTAATTTTTTTCTATGTTTTCTTTTACATGTACAAAAAACAAAACAGTCACTTTTAATGTGCGGGTTCATTAGAAGAAGAAGAACTTTAGAAACAGGTAAAGGATAATGTTTTACATCAACAATCACTTTTTGGTCAATAATACCAGAGAGAAAATCAGTTGACTTAATTTACTGTTTTCATTCATTTCATGAAATCAAAGTAAAGCTTTTGGAACTTCATTCTATATAAGGTGAAATATCTGACATTATTATGAATGCTACTGTAAATTCAGTTAAGAAATTGAATGTTGAACATAAAATTAGTGGTTTTGTGATGAAAATTTAAATACAAATTTTGATGGAGCACAATGTCATGGAAAACCTGTTTTCTTATCAAATTCAGAACTCTTGGAATAGTAACGTGATTTGATTTTGATTATGGTGCTCATACAAATTTATAATTGTGTAGAAACAAGTTGTGATATTCCACCAATCAAAATAGGATTGTCAATAATTGCAAGAGTTTTTTTAGTATATACTTTTAAGTAATTGAACTAAAGTATTTTACAATGAAGCTGATACTAAATACCAAAAAATTACTTTAGCATAACAATATGTGATTTCTTTTTTTTTCCTTTTCAGGTTTTTATTTAAACTCTAGTTATTTAACATACAGTGCAGTATTGGTTTCAGGAGTAGAATTTAGTGATTCATCACTTACATACTATGCCCAGTACTCACCACAAGTGCCCTCCTTAATACCCATCACTCATCTAGCCCATCCCCCAACCACCTCCCTCCATCAACCCCTCAGTTTGTTCTCTATCATTAATAGTCTCTTATGGTTTGTTTCCCTCTCTTTTCCCCCTTCCCATATGTTCATCCATTTTGTTTCTTAAATTTGACACATGAGTGAAACCATATGCTATTTGTCTTTCTCTGACTGACTTACTGCGCTTAGCATAATACACTCTAGCTCCATCCATGTTGTTGCAAATGGCAATATTTCATTCCTTCTGATGGCTGAGTAATATTCCAGTGGGTATATATACCATTTCTTCTTATCCATTCATCAGTCTATAGATATTTGGGCTCTTTCCATAGTTTAGCCATTGTTGATAATGCTGCCATAAACACGGGGGTGTATGTACCCCTTCAAATCTATATTGTTGTATCTTTTGGCTAAATACCTAGTAATGCAATTGCTGGGTCATAGGGTAGTTCTATTTTTCACTTTTTGAGGAACCTCCCTACTGTTCTCTACAGTGGCTACACCAGTTTGCATTTCCACCAGGAGCGCAAGAGGGTTCCCCTTTCTCCACATCCTTGCCAACACCTGTTGCTTCTTTTGTTCTTAATTTTAGCCATTTTGACAAGTGTGAGGTGGTATCTCATCATGGTTTTGATTATTATTTCCCTGATGATGAGTGACGTTGAGCATCTTTTCATGTGTCTGTTAGCCATCTGGATGTCTTCTTTGGAAAATTGTCTATTCATGTCTTCTGCCCATTTTTTTTTAAGATTTTATTTATTTATTTGGGACACAGAGAGAGAGCACAAGGAGGAGGGTCAGAGGCAGAGGGAGAAGCAGACTCCCCACCGAGCAGGGAGCTGGATGGGGGACTCAATCCCAGGACCTTGAGATCATGACCCAAGCTGAAGGCAGACGCCTAACCAACTGAGCCACCCAGGTGCCCCTTCTGCCCATTTCTTAACTGGATTATTTGTTTTTTAGGTGTGGTGTTTGATAAGTTCTTTATATATTTTGGATATTAACCCTTTATCAGATATGTCCTTTGCAAATATCTTCTCCCATTCCACAGGCTTTTAGTTTTGATTGTTTCCTTTGCTGTGCAAAGCTTTATATTTTGATGAAGTTCCAATAGTTCAGTTTTGCTTTTTGTTTCCCTTGCCTCAGGTAAGAAGTTGCTATGGCCGAGGTCAAAGAGGTTGCTGTCTGTGTTCTCCTCTAGGATTTTGATGGTTTCCTGTCTCACATTTAGGTCTTTCATCCATCTTAAATTTATTTTTGTGTGTAGTGTAAGAAAGTGGTCAGTTTCATTTTTCTGCATGTTGCGGTCCAGTTTTCCCAGCACCATTAGTTAAAGAGACTGTCTTTTTTCCACTGGATATTCTTTGCTGCCTTGTCGAAGGTTAGTTGACAATAGCAATATGTGATTTCCATCTTTGCTGCTCATTACCAATTGGGTTTTTAAAATATTGAGCCTTTGATGAACTTTTAAAAATAATCCAAGTGTCTTAAAATAATATTAAATTTATCTTATGGATTAGTGTTCTAAATTTGTTTGCATTTGGCCCAAATCATTTGGAAACCTATAACCAATAAATGATGCACTAACAATCTTCAGCTTTTAGAGCTTTTAGCAAGTTACAATTACTGGAGATGATACTTGAAAATAGGAAATCATTTACTATCTACTAAAGCAAAGAGGAAGTGAGCAAATTATGATGGGAACACATATATGAGATGTAGTTTTGAAATAGAGTAATTGTTATTACATATCGATTTGTCTTAAGACTCTTTTGAAGGAACTCTTATGCTTAATTGAACAAATTTATATTCTATGCCAAAATTGAATTAACTTGAAAGGCCCTATGATTTTGCAGCATCTAAATTTTATGAAATTTTAAAAAGTAAATATGGAATTAATTTATTATCTAGTTTGCTTATGCAATGTAATAAAAAGTTTCTCTGAGTAAAAGCAAAAATACAGGTACATTTGAAATTGTGTGGGTTGAAATAGGTATCCATTTCAATATAAAAAAGAAATAGAATGGGTTACCTGGGTGGCTCAGTTGTTAAGCATCTGCCTTTGGCTCAGGTCATGATCCCAGGGCCCTGGGATCAAGCCCTGCATCAAGCTCCCTCCTCAGTGGGAAGCCTGCTTCTGCTTCTCCCACTCCTCCTGGTTGTGTTTCCTCTCTCGCTGTGTCTCTCTCTGTCAAATAAATAAATAAAATCTTTTAAAAAAAATAGAAGTGAGAATACCCTCCATTGACCAAAATCTTCACTGGGTTTCTGTTACCTCAGTGTCTATGGAGAGATTATTTTCTCAAATAAGATTATGATCTTCAATGTTTGCGGGGATGCGGAGAAAGGGGAACCCTCCTACACTGTTGGTGAGAATGCAAGCTGGTGCAACCACTCTGGAAAATAGTATGGAGATTCCTCAAAATTTGAAAATAGAGCTACCATATGATCCAGCAATTGCACTACTGGCTATTTACCCCGAAGATACAAATGTAGGGATCCGGAAGGGGTACGTGCACCCCAATGTGTATAGCAGCAATGTCCACAATAGCCAACCTGTGGAAAGAGCCAAGATGTCCTTCAACAGATGAATGGATAAAGAAGAGGTGGTATATATATGCAATGGAATATTATGCAGCCTTCAAAAGGAATGAGATCTTGCCATTTGCAACAACGTGGATGGAACTGGAGGGTGTTATGCTGAGCGAAATAAGTCAATCAGAGAAAGACATGTATCATATGACCTCACTGATATGAGGAATTCTTAATCTCAGGAAACAAAGTGAGGGTTGCTGGAGTGGTGGGGGGTGGGAGGGATGGGGTGGCTGGGTGATAGACATTGGGGAGGGTATGTGCTATGGTAGCGCTGTGAATTGTGTAAGACTGTTGAATCACCGATCTGTACCTCTGAAACAAATAATACAATATATGTTAACAACAAAAAAAAGATAGCAGGAGGGGAAGAATGAAGGGGGGGAAATCGGAGGGGGAGACGAACCATGAGAGATGATGGACTCTGAAAAACAAACTGAGGGTTCTAGAGGGGAGGGGGGTGGGAGGATGGGTTAGCCTGGTGGTGGGTATTAAAGAGGGCACACTCTGCATGGAGCACTGGGTGTTATACACAAACAATGAATCATGGAATACTATATCAAAAACTAATGATGTAATGTATGGTGATTAACATAACAATAAAAAATTTAAAAAAGATTATGATCTTCAGAAGAGGTTCAAATAAATAAGTCAACCGTTTTAAATTTGTTAGCCACAAATGCAATTTTGATGATGATTGCAGACAAATTTATGAAAAATAAAAATAGTGAGACCATTTATTCAGAAAAGTAGCAGATATGACATTAGAATAAGATCCATTTTTGAAACTCATTGAAGCTTATGAATACTTACCAAGAATAATTCTTTTGCTTATGGAATTTTTTAGTGAGTTTTAAAAACTATTAGTTGAAGTGTACAAGAGCACAAATAATATGCATACAACTTCATAGAGTTTCACTGATTGAACTCACTGATGTAACCAGGAAACAGATAGAAAAAAAAAAAAATTTACCAGAACCACATAAGACCTTCTATGGCGCCCTCTACTCACAATGAAGTCATAGATTTGTTTTGCCAGTTTTGGAACTTTAAAAGAAATAAACTCATACAGCGTGTAGTTTTGTTATCTGGCTCTTTATCTCAATATAATGTTTTGAGAGTCACCCGTATGTATGCTTGTAGTTAATTCACTCTCACTGCTCTGTAGATTTCCATTATGTGAATACCAAAATTTATTTACACATTCTAATTTTGATGGCCATCTTGGTAGTTTTCAGTTTGGGCTATTAGAAATAGTGCTATTATGATTATTTTAGTGTTGTTTTTGAAAACATATGTATGCATTTTTGTTGAGTATATAAGTATAAGTAGAACTACTGGGTCATAAGGTCATATGATTATAGTTATGATTGTAACCATTTTATACATCCACCACAAATAACAAAACAATTTTGTAAGCCAATATATAAATATTTAAATTTTTGTGACTTAATTTTAAGGCCACTTGCCCTCTCAGAATTGTCCCAAATTGAAGGACAAAATAAATGATCACATTAATGATAACATGTCCCACTTTATCAGTCTGCAAGCGAAGAAAATATTTTGTCAAGTGTGCTTTCCATTTCCCAAATAAAAGGATACATTTTTTTTTACTATTAACAAAATATATATGCAATTTGAAATTTGCTTTTAATGTAATTCAAGTTGAATACAGGTCAAGTTGGGGCAGAAGCAGAAAATATAACATTCCTTGTCATTGCTAAACTTCTTTTTCAAATAGTGACAAAATCCAATTTCAAGCAAATGATTAAATGCACAAAAGTAATACAAAAAATAATTTAAGACTGAAATGATTCTCCTTTAAAATCCATTTTATTTAATGGACAAATGACAATATTGAAAAAGAAATAACATAATTCAACATTCTGAATTTTAAAATTTTCCATATTTGAAAATATAGCTTAAAATATTATTGTGGCAAGTTTAATTTAACATTGCATTATTGTTTTGTATAGCATTCAAAATGCTTTTCATAAAAGCGTTGCAAAATAAAAGACTCCTATTCAAATATTTTTTGTGAAGTATTCTTATAAACCTTTATAATTAATTTTTTGTACTTTTAGCTTTTTTTCTCCTTACTAAATAAGTAAAAATCTTTTGAGACAATAATTATTTAGCTAAGTACATTGGAAATATCCAAGTTTCAAGCTTCTTTCTGGGAAGTGAAGTGCTCCGAAGTCAAGGGGTTTTATATTTTAATGTGTTTTATATTTTAATTCTCAAGGGATTCCAAAAATGGAATACAACATTATTTAGTTACTCCATAGTTTTCAGTGTTAATTGACATAGACGGTTCTTACTTTGAGGGGAATGGTGAACTGTTTAAAAGAAAGTGAAGCCATCCCACTTGAGGAACATCAGGTTCCCACACAACAACCTGCACAACTTTTGAAGCTATACCTATGGGTTTGATATCTTTTACTAAAATTTTGGCAAAACTTTAACTGGGTTGATAATGTCCTTTAGAAGGGCATGTGACTTTTAATCCTGATTTAGACTACTTTTATGTATATAATTCTAAAACGTTTTTCTTTTGTTTAAATTGCTGCAAGCCAGGGCGCCTGAGTGGCTCAGTCCTTAAGTGTCTGCCTTCATGACCTGAGCTGGTCATGATCCCAGGGTCCTGGGATCGAGCCCCACATCCGGCTCCCTGCTCAGCGGGAAGCCTGCTTCTCCTTCTCCCACTCCCCCAGCTTGTGTTCCCTCTCTCTCTATGCCTCTCTCTGTCAAATAAATAAGTAAAATCTTTAAAATAAATAAATAAATGGCTACAAGCCATAAAGCCCTAATGAATCTGTTCATTCATTTAACCAATATTAATTGTATGTGTTAAGCACTACTTAGGCATTGGGACTATAGCAATGAAGTAGACAACAATTCTAGAGGGAGGAGGCAGATGGGAGCCTACATATGTTATGAAGAAAATAAAATGGCAGTAGGAGAGAGGATAGACTACATAATTACTTGCATGGTGAGAGGGTTACAAAGGAAATAACATTTGAGATCTTCCAAATCATAGCTGTTAAAGCAAAGGATGCTTTCAATTTCTTAGGTTATTTTAATGAAAACAGAAAAATGTTATAAGATCATTCTAGTCAGATAATAAACAAATTATTAGTGGGAGAAACAATGTTTAGTTTTGGTAATGTAAGTTAGAATACTATAAGCAGATTACCCATCAACATGCTTCTGCCAGCCCTTTCAAAATTTTATAAGTAGTTATCTCTTTTTCTTTAAATATGCACTTATTAAATAATTTTAAGAATTGCAGCATACTTTATTTTACCACTGTTGAATCTTAATGCATATTAGACTATTAAATATCTAAGAAGTCCTGCAGTAGAGAAACCTAGTTAATGTTACTTACCCCATAATTTTCCACTGTATTTGAACTTTTTTTTAAGAAAACACCTTTGAAAATCCATAGAAAACATGTAGTCTATAAGATACATTTTGGGACATGTTGGAAATATGTCTATATCACCAACACTGAAAGATTAGAAAAATTTTAGTCACAGTAGGATAGCTAAAGGTACATTTCAGACTATATCTAAGAAGAAGAAAAAAGATTGTTTAATCTTGAATGGATTTTGAAGGAATTGGGCTTAAGTCATTGATATTTACTGATAAGTGACATGAACAGATACCATTGAGCTGTCATTTAGTTCTATGTTTAGCTCTTGTGTCTTGAATAGTTCATCTCCTCCAGCAAGGAAATGTGACCCGAGAAGCAATTCTTTTTTATTAAATATTTATACACATATTTAATAAATATTATATAGTAAACATATATATTCATATGTAGTTACTCAGCTTTTTATTCAAATAAATTATGAGTTAAAGTGGAATATCGTATGGCAAAGAATATCAAGGACTTGGTTCCTTTAAATATATTTTGTATAAAATTAGTTTAAGGAGTTTCCTTATTTTTTCAACATTTATTTATGAAAGGTTTTCATAGCCCTAATACCCTTCCTATGCTAAATATGCTCTTATTTTGGAAGCCCTGCAGGATTAATCATAGTTAAAGCTTGCATGAGAAGGAGAGAGTTAGGCCAATATTCCATTCCAAAGCTCTTTTTTTGGTATTGTTTGGAATATGTGCAGCATCCATTTTGTTCCAAATAGTATTGGAATTTTGTTCCAATTAGATTGCTTCACTTGAGTAATCAGCTGAAACTTTATTTCTGAAAAAGGATTAAAGGAGTTCAGAACAAGTCTCCCCAAAATGTGCCAAATTGGCATGCGGATTATTTTGAGTTGAAGCCAGTTGAGACTCTGCAGGCTCATGTGAAAGTTTTGCCCCTCCATTACTACTGTAACAGTCTAAATTGGGGATGTTTCCCAGAATCAAAGTTATTGCCAGAGATAAATTTTACCTGAGTGATCCATCTGTATAGCAAGACAAACATGTAATTACCCCATGTCTGCTCTTCTTAATTCCTTGTGAATTGTCCTCCTTCCTTTTGAAGCCCAGGTCCCTATCTTATTCCCTAGCTTAGGATAGCACGTATAAACCTCACTTTAACTTTTTGTCTTGGAACCTCTCATATGTGGGTTTCCAGTACATGTGAAATTAAATTTGATTTTTTCTTGTTACTCTGTCTCATGTCAATTTAGTTCTTAGACCAGCCAGAAGAAGGTTAAAAGAAGAGAGAAATTTTTTTCCTCCCCAACACTATAGCCAGTAGAACCTGGGTTTTGTTAGTCATTAAGCAAATGATGGAGGCTATGTTGAGGATTTCAAATTCAATCCAAGGATCAAAGGAAAGACATTGTCAATGTACATAAAGTGACATGATCATATTTGCATTTAAAAATAATCTTGGAAGGAATAGATAGGATTGATTGAGGGAAAAATAGCAAGTTGAAGGACAATATAAAGGTTCAGTTTGCTATTTTCCCCTCATTTTGGTTATAGATCTTCTTCCCTGCCTCCTTTCTCATTTTTAGCAGAAAATCTTCAATCACTTCTCCACTTCTTATGAAACCTACATTCATCAATACCAGCGTATAGAAGAGTATCAAAGAAGAAACAAGCAGATTTTCAGTATTGGGGAACAGGAGTTACTTATAGGCAGGGAAAATAGATGTAAGGGACAGGGAATATGAATGCAGTAGTAGTAGACAATGAATGATTCAAAGCTTAGATTTTTAAAAACCACTGCTCACTCCAGAGGATGAGAATGTTAAATTTAGGAAGTAATACTATATTAATTACTATAATGCTATATTAATATCATATTTTAAATTTTTGACTGTGAAAGGAAACAGTTTGAGATGGTAAGGAGACAAGTAGGGCAAAGAGTAAGAAAAATTATTTTTAAATGATACGACTTTAATCCTGAATGGTATTTTTGGTTTTTGGTTTTTTGTGTTTTTTTGTGTTTTTTGTTTTTTTAAGATTTTATTTATTTATTCATGAGAGACAGAGGGAGAGAGAGGGAGAGAGAGAGAGAAGCAGAGGGAGAAGCAGGCTCCCAAGGAGCAGGGAGCCCGATGCAGGACTCAATCCCAGGACCCTGGGATCACGACCTGAGCCGAAGGCAGACGCCCAACCATCTGAGCCACCCAGGCGCCCTGAATGGTATTTTTGATATGTGGATTCTTACGTTGGCTCACAAAGCTGAAGATAAATTATATTCCAGTTGATTAATAATTTTTGCTAAAATCAATCAGAATATTTTTAGTATTCAAATGGAATTTATCAATTTTGAAGTAAATTGCAAACTACAAATTTATTGCTTACTCTTCATTTCATCTCATGTACGTCATGACCAAGTAGAACAAATGGTTTAGAAGAAAGGAATAATTATCCTTTAAATTGTATTCATGATTTTAATTATTTTCTTAAATTGTTTTATTATGGAAAATTTTTTGCTTTGATTGTCTCAAAGAAGAAGAGATTTATTAAGCCATACATTTTATATGAGATAGAAGATATAGATTTTATATATATCTAAGAAATTCAATGCATTTCACTTGATAATTGACATTCATGGTGCTAAAGTTTTCCTTACACAGCTTTACTTTGAAAAATAACTATAAGCTTTATAGGGGCAGAAAAGTTTTCCCTTCTTCCCTTCTAGGGTCTTTGGCTGACTGATCTAATAACTAAATTAATAAAAGATAGTGTAACAGGAGAAAAACAGAAATTTAAAAACATGTATACCTCCTGTATAAGTGGGAAAGACCCAGGAAAACTGAGTAACTCTCTAAAATAGCCAAAGCAAACATCTTAAATATCATTTTCAGCTAAAGACAAAAGAACATGTGTGTGTGCTGAAGAGGTGCTTGTGGCTGAGGACAGTTATGGTAGGTTACAGGAAAAGCGCAGTAAATAAAAGAAAGATTATAATGCAAATTTAAGTCCTTGTCTTTTTTGATAACAGTTTCTAAAGAATTAGATACATCCTCTTCTTTCTAGTATGCAAGGGAGATCCCCTTACAAATGAAGATTTCCCTTCTAAAATGTAAATGTGTCTTACAAAAACGTAACTTTTATTCACTTTTCAGAGCTTCACTTGTGCCTGATGTTTCTTAAAAATAACCATTAAAAAATCAATAAGCCAAAGAGGCATATTTTGGGGTGGTATATTTGCTCCCCTTCAGCTTCATCAAATTAATAAATCATCTTTTATACTTTATTTATTTTTGTACATAGACTATAATTTTAACATCAAGTATTATGTGAAATATGTTTAATTCATTCATTTTTATCATTTAATTTGGAATCTGTTAGCAACACAAAATTAAATATACACCAAAATAAACTAATATAGGCATTTTTCAAGAGATATCAATAATATGGGGATAGATGGGAGAATGGTAGGCATCCTGAGAAGCATAAGTAACTGAAGAGACAAGCTCTCTTGTGCTAAATTCCTATTTGAAAACCACATCCAGGTTAACAACTATGTGCCTCATTTGAAGGAAAAAGGACATAGCAATTTAAGAATACTAGTGTTACAGGGTACAATTATCAATTATTATGAAGAGAGAAACATTTTCCTTAAAATTTTTTTTCCACTTTCAAAAGTAATTCATCATGTCAGGATATTAATTTAAAAAGATTCATGATCTTGTCAGCAAAGCCTCACAAAGCATGAAGAAAATAGAAGGGAGTCATTATGTATCAGTATAAAAAATTTAACCAGACTGTTTTCCAGATTTGCTTATACTCAGTCTTAGGCATGAAGCATTTAGTAGAAGGGGATATTTAGTGGGGCATCTTTCAGTGATCTCACCTGAGTTTCCATAGCTGAAAGTAATGGCTTTCTTCTCTACATTTTCAAAGCATTTGATTTTACCTATTTGTGTGTGTGTGTGTGTGTGTGTATTTTAAAATTGAAGTCCACATCTATATAGTTAATTGCATTAATTTTAAGTGTATGGCTGGAGGAATATTAACATATGATTTTTACACATGAATATAACTATCTAACCACTACCCAGATCAAGGTATTAAACTCCAGAATATTCCCCCAATCTCTGCTCCATCCCAAGGTACCTTTCTTCAGATATAACTAATATTCTGATATCTATTGTGATAGATTTGTTTCACCTATCCTTGAAGCTAAAATAAATGGAATCATTTGATGTGGGGAAACAAAGGCAGACAAAAAATTATTAAATTTCCTTACTACCTACAGCCTACTGACAAGTCCTTGAAACAGGCAGAGTGACATTCCTCTAGGACTCAACTGCCTCAATGTTAATACTTTCATAAGGGCAAAAGGTAATTCGAGCCTGAACCCCAACCCCCAGGATCCTGTAAGTCTACTTTAACATATAAAAATTCCTTTGGAAACTTCCTTTATTTCTAAACCCCCCAAGATACGTGCAATCACTCCCAAGCATATGGCGCACTGATATACATCTGAAGGGTATCATGACTAAGGTTTTATTAGATGGTAATAAATAGCTAGCCCTCTCAAGGTCCTGGAAACCTTGCTTCCAAAATTCCTTAGAGACTTATGCTTTCCCTATCCCCCTCCCAACTTGAAAATATATAATGGGCCACTCCTCAGGACCCCAGTGCAGCTCTTTCTGCCCACGGGTCCTGTCCCCATGCTTTAATAAAATCACCTTTTTGTACCAAAGACGTCTCAAGAATTCTTTCTTGGCCGTTGGCTTCAAACCCTAATGGTGTCTTTCCTACATCATCTTTAGCATGTATGGCTTCTTCCAATCAAAATTATGTTTGTGAGATCCATTTGTCCTCTTGTTGTTATCACGAATTTGTTCCTTTTTATTGCCGTATAGTATTCCTCTATGTATGCACATATACCATCTAAATATCCATTCTATGGTTTTTTGCCGTTTATTTTTTTTTCAAATACTTGGGTATTATAAATAAAGCTGCTATGTGCAAGTTTTTTGGTGTACCTATGCATTTTTAGGATTGTCTAAGTGTAGAGGTCTAGCATAAGTTGTAGATTTAGCTTTCATAAATACTACCTAAAAAAAGCCTGCTAAGGTGGCTGTACTAATATACACTGCCACCAGCAGTGTATGAAGTTTTTCCTTGCTCCATCTCTGTTCTAACTGGAATATTCTCTTAATTTAAGTCACTGCTTTATGGTTTTAATTTTAATTTCTTTGATAATAAATAATATGAAACTTCTCATATGCTTATTGACCATTACAATAACATTCTTTTGTGAAGCGTTTAGTCAGACTTTTGACCGTTTTTTTTAATTGAGTTATCTTTTTATTATTGTTTAACAAGAGTTCTTTATATATTCTGGATGAGTCCTTTGTCAGTTGTGTTAATTGTGAATGTTTTCTTCTAGTATGTCTTACTTACTAATTCTCTTGATAATTTTTGATGAACAGATGTTCTTAATTTAATGTTGTACAGTTAGTAATTTTTAGTGAATTTCTTTTGTGTGCTCTGCTTAAGAAATCACTCAGTCAGTTAAGTGTCTGACTCCTGATCTCAGCTCAGGTCTTAATCTCAGAGTCCTGAGTTCAAGACCCAAGGAAGGAAGGAAGAAAGAAATTTTTGCCTAATCTAAGGTCATGAAGATATACCACTCTCTTCCTTTTATAAGTATTATTGTTTTACCTTTCTCATTTGCATCAATAGTCGGAATTGAATTTCTTCTTTATTATGATAAACATAAGATTAGAAATATATTTTTTCCTATTTGTATTTAATTTTCTAGTACCAATTATTGAAAATACCACCCATTCTCCCCTGACTCGCATTGGAATATTTATTTTGTAAATCTGTTTCTTGACTTCCTATTCTAGTCATTGGTTTATTTGAATATCTTTATTTCAATATCACACTGTATTAATTACTGTAGCTTTGTAGTAAACTTTGTAATCTTTTAGTTTTAAGTTCTATAAAATTTCATTTCTTTTTTTTTTTCTATTCAGCATCCCTTGGATTTTGTTTGAGAACCCTATTGGGCTAGACAAAGTCCAGTTCATATTTTAATTAGTCTGTAAATCTTTATCAGGGTAAGCAAGGAGTTTTTATGCTATTACAATATAACTTTGTTGCACTTTCATTAGGAGGAATTTTTTTTCTTAGTAAAACTAGAGAAAGTTCCAGTAAATGCAATTTTTATCATAGACTATTATGGATTTTGTAATGTGTCACTGGAAATATTCAGAATATCTAGACTCATCAAATGATATGCAAGGATAGGACATTCACAATATATCACCTTCATATTTAAGCAAATGTCATTGAGCTAAAATAAAATTATAAATAATTATCTAGAAATGTATAGTTCAGCAGTTGAATGTTTTAAGAAAATATTGTGAATTAGATTGTAATTATTTTTCTTTTAATACAATTTGAAAAGGTCTTTTATGTAGCTTTTAAGAGTTAGAAAGATATATTTAAATTTTTCAAAACTCTTCCATATCTTTTACAGAAGCAGGAAGGAAATGAGTTGTTAGCTAGATAAAGTTGTGTATGGTGTAGGAAGGTCTTGTGCTTATTGTTTGTTGGATAACAGGCTTGTTCATGTTTAAATGCAAACACTTGAAAGGGGAAACCTGGATATAAAGGAAAGAGAAATAATAACCAATGATATGAGTTGAGGTTCCTGAGAAGTTAGAGGGTCTAAAATAGAAGCACAAATAGAAGGATTGGGCTTGGATAAGATGAGGGACAACTCTTTTGAAAGGGGAAAGGCAAAGGAGAGAATGAGTATAGATACATGGTTTGCAAGATAAGTGGGAGGAAGTTGAATCCTTTTCTTCTGTGAAATAACAAGGGAGACCATTTGCTGACAGAGAGGGCAACAGAGGATAGGAAGTAAAAAGGAGAAATTTTGAAATAATTTATAGACTAAGAGAGCATTTTGACCAGAGAAACTTAGCAGGATAGCTGTTGAGAGGGTTTGAAAGTTAATGTGAGTTTTGTTATCATAAATTTGCTTATTATAGAATTCTCTCTAGAAGCAAGTGTGCAAGTTGTCATGTTGTAGGCATTACCACAAGCTATTGTATTTTTAAAAATCTTTTCAATATATGCTCTCTCACAGACATTTTTTTCAAAACCAGTCTAGATATACTGGTATATATATACTGGTATATATATAGAAACATCCTTTGATACAGAATATTATTATGCTTAGACATTTTAAGAAAAGTATTTTAATTTCCTTAGATTATGAAAACTCTTATTCTGTCTGTGGTGAAGAAAGAAAATAATTGTTAACTATTATCTGTGTGATTGATCACCAGCTACTTAAAAGTCATTATGAAGTCAATTCAGGTTGTGATGGTATATTATATATATGTATAAATATATATATATATATATATGAAATAGGATACACTGATGTGTGTGTATATATATATATATATATATATATATATATATATATATAATTGACCCCTGAACAACATGGATTTGAACTGTGCAGGTTTACTTATACATGGTTTTTTTCAATAAACACAGTACAGAACTATAAATGTGTTTTCTCTTCCTTATGATTTTCTTAATAATACATTCTTTTCTCTAGGTTACCTTATTATAAAAATACAGTATAAAATACATATAACATACAAGATATGTGTTAACTGACTATTTATGCTGTTGGTAAGGCTTCCAGTCAAAAATAGGCTATTAGTAGTTAAGTTTTCAAAGAGTCAAAGTTTGGGGTGCCTGGATGGCTCAGTTGAGTGTCTGACTCTTGATTTCAGCTCAGGTCATGATCTCAGTGTCTTGAGATCAAGCCCTACGTTGGGCTCCAAGCTCAGTGGGGAGTCTGCTTGAGATTCTCTCCTCCTTCTGTCCCTCCGCCACTTGCACTCTCTCTCTCTCTCCCTAAAATAAAATAAATAAATTTTTAAAGAGTCAAAGTTTACACCAGATTTTTGATTGTTCAAGGGGGGTCAACAGTGTTCAAGGGTCAATTGTATATATATCCTGTTATACAACCTATATAATATATGCTATTATGTAACCCTTAGATGAATTTCCCTGCTGTCTTCTGTTCTTTATATTCCTTTTCGTTGTCAGATTTAGAACTATTAACACCTTATTTTTGCATAAGACTTCAGAGTTTACCAAATATTTTCTTCTCTCTTGCCTAAGTTCATGCCTATTATGCTGCATACTTAGGCCATAAAGTTAATTCTTCTGTTTCCAATTCTAGTGCCATTTCCTCTATGCCACAGAGGAAATAGTAATGCACTTTTAGTCAGACTGATTTAATGATACTGGGAGACTTGACTTGTATTTATTTCTGCATATGTTGTTATTTGAACATGATATAGAGATACAGGATTTTTTTCCATTTACGTTTCACAAATATTTTGTATAAACTCAATATTAATTAGTCAGATAATAAAACCAGTGGATGAATGCTTTAAAAGAATCCTTTAATCATTTATTTCTCATTTTTTTAGCAAAAACAAATACTGTATAATTTATATATGATCTTACCCTAACTTATTTGTTTTGGAAATATAGGTATTTTTATTCTGTTTTTTTTTTTCCTAGAGTGAGACATATTTGGAATTATAAGAAGAAAAATTAAACATATAGTGTTAAATAACCAAGAAATTACACATCTGTATATCAAATCTATGTATATTTTAGGGAAAAATTTCAAGCTTTGAAGACATGGTTCATGGTTTAATATTTTCTATAAAACAATGACTGAGATCCAAAAGTAAACACCACCACTAATAAAGAAATATCGTTTCTATTTCCTTATGACCCCCATTAAATGATTTGCTTGTTTTTGCTACACTCTAACAGTACTTACAGTGACAAGTGAAAGATCCCTTTGAAAATCTCAAAATCTGAAAAATCAAGACAAGATCATATTAAATTTAGATTCATGTAAAGAATTCAAACAGATATCTCTCCAAAGATTATAGGCACATTAAAAGATGCTCCCTCCCCCAGAATTGCTGCTATAAAATAGATAATAACAAGTGTTGTCAGGGATATGGTGAAATTTGGACCTTCATACATTGTTTTGGACTATAAAACTGTGCAGACACTTGGACAAACAATTTAACAATTCCTCAAAATATTGCACATAGAGTTACTATATAACCCAGCAATTTCACTCCTAGGTATGTATCCAAACAAATGAAAATATGCCCACACAAAAACCTGTAGATGAATTCTTAGAGCAGCCTTACTTGTAATACCAAACAGTAGAAACAACCCAAATGTCTATCCAATGCTGAATGGATAAACAAAATATAGTACAATCCACAAAATGAAATATTATTCAGAAGGAAAAAGAAATGAAGTTCTGATACATGCTACAGCATGGATGGAAATTGAGAGCATTATGCTAAATGAAAGACATCAGTCAGTCACAAAAGACCACATATGACTACCTTAATATGAAATGTCCAGAATAGGCAAATATATAGAGATAGAAAATAGATTAGTGGTTTCCTATTGGTGGTTGCCTATGCCAAAGGAAAATTGTACCAGATAAATTAAACAGTCAAGGAAGACTTTATTCAAAACTACTGCAATAGGGCAGGAAGAAACAGTTCCCCTTCTTGGAGTGCATTTCGGAGAGGTGGCATGGCCTCTCTGGAGACAAAAGACCTGGCAGGCACCACTGAGCTGCCCTGTTCACTAGCATAGGAATAGAGACACCTGCTGAGGGCAGCAAACTTTGGCTTTTTGATGTGCTTTAGCATAAACTCCCAACCACTACGTGGCTATGTGACTGCTTTTCTGGGACAAAAGAGCACCTGCCATAGCATGACAAGACCCTCCCCCAGAGGATGAGCCTGAGTCCACACCCTGCGGATCCCTAAAACTTAGAGTTTTAAAACCAAGCTGCACCTGAGATAAAAGGTGTAACAGTAACAGGAGTACTGTGCCACCTGGCCGGCAGACAGATCAGACACAGATAGGGTGAAAGCAGAGATCTGATGGAGGCCTGAGACACAAGAAGGGAGATTGTTTGCTCTTCTATGAGGGCTTCCTGAGTAGTAGCAGGCACGAACTCCCTGCTGACATGATGAGAGAGCAAGCTTATGCCATTTTCCCCTGCACACCAGCAAGATCAGACTTCATTGAGCATCACAGCACCCCCAAGTGGAGGCTGGAGCCACTTACACTGAGTCCCACCTGCCTGTGCCCTGCAGGTGCATCTCCACTGAGGCAAGTCCACCTGAGACTCAGTGCAGCAGGCCCTTCCCCAGAAGACCAACACTAACCCCTCACACACACCAAGTCTACTGATCATAGAGTGCTGCAAAGCTTCAGCTCTAGGGGAAATACGATCTAGCTTCTTTTAACAAGCAGACCCAAACACATCTAATTTAAACTTGCCACACAGTAGACAAGGCCCAAACACCCTCCACTGCAGGCAAGGAGAAACTCTGCAGAGGACTGACCTTAGGGAAGGAGCAGCCAAAGTGTACTCTCTGAAACACCTCCTGAAGCACCCAAGACAGTATAGGACCTCTTCTTAATATAGCCATTTCTCTCAGGAGAGGAATATAACAGCCTTTCCTAACAATCACACACAGAAAAAAAACAGTGACCTAGACAACATGACAAGACAGAGGAGTTCACCCAAAAGAAAGAACAGGAAAAAGTAATGGCCAGATATTTAATCAATACAGATATAATTAAGATGCCTGAACCCAATTTAAAATAACAGTCATAAAGATACTAGCTGAGCTTGAGAAAGACATAGAAGACACTAGAGAATCCCTTACTGCAGAGATTAAATAACTAAAAACTAGTCAGTCCAAAATAAAAAAGGTATGACCAAGATGAAAAATCTGGATGTAATGACAAAGGAGATGGATGAATCAGAGGAATGAATAAGTGATATAGAAGATAAAATTAAGGAAAATAATGAACTGCAAAGAAGAAAAGAAAGGTATTGAATCATGAATGTAGGGAACTCAGTGACTCCTTAAAGTGTAATAACATTTGTATCATAGGAGTCTCAGAAGAAGCGAGAGAAAGGGGGCAGAAAGTTTAGTTGAGCAAATTATAGCTGAAAATTTCCCTAATCTGGAGAAGGAAACAGACATTGAAACCCAAGAAGCAGAGAGAACTCCCATTAAATTCAACAAAAGCTGGCCATCACCAAGACATATCAGAGTGAAATTCATAAAAGACACAGACAAAGAATCCTGAAAGCAGCAGGGCAAGAAAAGTCTTTAACCTACAAAGGAAGACAAATCAGTTTCACAGCAGATCTGTCCACAAAAATATAACAGGCCAGAAGAGAGTGGCAGAATATAGTCAACTTGCTGAATGGGAAAAATATGCAGCCAAAAATATTTTATCCAGCATTTCTGTCATTCAGAATAGGAGAGAAAAAGTTTCCAGACAAACAGAAACTAAAGGAGTTCAGGACGACTACACCAGCCCTACAAAAATATTAAAGGGGACTCCTTGACGGGGTAAATAAAAGGCCAAAAGCAACAAGGAACAGAGAACATCACCAGAAACACCAACTTTACAAGTAATGCAATGGTACTAAATTCATACCTACCAATAATCACTCTGAATGTAAATGTACTAAATACTCCAACCAAAAGACGTAGGGTATCAAAATGGATTAAAAAAAAAACCCATCTATATGCTGCCTTCAAGATACTCATTTTAGACCTAAAGACACCTGCAGATTCAAAGTGAGGGATGGAGACAATTTATTATGCTAATGGACATCAAAAGAGAGCCAGAATAGCCATACTTATATCAGACAAACTGGATTTTAAACCAAAGACAGTAACAAGAGATGAAGAAGGGCACTATATCATAATTAAGGGGTCCATTCATCAAGAAGGTCTAACATTTGTAAATATTTATGCCTCCAACTTGGGAGCACCCAAATATATAAATCAATTAATAACGAACATAAAGAAACTCATTGATAATAATACAATAATAGTAGGGGACTTTAATACCTCACTTACAGATCATCAAAGCAGAAAATCAACAAGGAAACAATGGCTTTGAATGACTGACTGGACCAGCGACTTAACAGATATATTTAAAACATTTCATCCTAAAGCAGCAGAATTCACATTCTTTTTGAGTGCACATGGAACATTCTCTAGAATAGATCACATACTCTGTCACAAATCAGCCCTCAACAAGTACAAAAAGATTGAGATTATACCATGCATATTTTCAGGCCACAACATTATGAAACTTGAAGTCAGCCACAAGAAAAAATTGGAAAGACCACAAATGCATGGAGGTTAAAGAACATCCTACTAAAGAATGAATGGGCTAACTAGGAAATTAAAGAAGAAATTAAAAAAAAATTCATGGAAGCAAATTAAAATGAACACATGGCACTCCAAAGCCTGTGGGATATGGCAAAGGCAGTCCTAAGAGGGAAGTATATTGCAATACAAGCCTACCTCAAGAAGAAAGAAAAATCTCATATACACAACCTAAACTTATGCCTAAAGGAACTAGAAAAGGAACAGCAAATAAAGCCTAAAGCCAGGAGAAGAAGAGAAATAATAAAGATAGAGCAGAAATAAACAATACAGAAACAAAACAAAACAAAAACCAGTAAAAGAGATCAACAAAACTAAGAGCTGGTTCTTCGAAATAAGTAATAAAACTGATAAACTCCTAGCCAGACTTATTAAAAAAGAAAAAAGACCCAAATAGTTAAAATCACATATGAAAGAGGAGAGATCACAACCAACACCACATAAATACAAACATTTATAAGAGAATATTATGAAAAATTATATGCCAACAAACTGGGCAATCTGGAAGAAATGAACAAATTCCTGGAAACATACAAAGTGCCAAAATTGAAACAGGAAGAAATTGAAAATTTGAACAGACCCATAACAAGCAAAGAAATTGAATTAGTAATCAAAAATCTCCCAACAAACAAAAGTCCAGAGCCGAGTGGCTTCCCAGGGGAACTCTATTAATACCTATTCTTCTCAAACTGTTCCAAAAAATAGAAATGGAAAGAAAACTGCCAAACTCGTTCCATGAGGCCAGCATTACCTTGATTCCAAAACCAAAGACCTCACTAAAAAGGAGAATTGTAGGCCAATATCCCTGAGGAACATGGACACAAAAATTCTCAGCAAGCTACTAGCAAATTGAATCCAACAGTATATTAAAAGAATTATTCACCATGATCAAGTGGGATTTATTCCTAGGTTCAGGGGTGGTTCAATATTTACAAATCAATCAATGTGATACACTATATTAATAAAAGAAAGGATAAGAACAATGTGATTCTCTCAAGAGAGCAGAAAAAGCACTTGAGAAAATGTAGAATCCATTCTTTATAAAAAAAAAAACCCTCAACAAAGTGGGTATTGATGAAACATACCTCAACATCATAAAGGCCATATATGAAAGACCCACAGCTAATATCATCCTCAATGGGGAAAAACTGAGAGTTTTCCTCTACAGTCATGAGCAAGACAGGGTTGTCCACTCACCATTACTATTTAACATCATACTAGAAGTCTTAGCCTCAGCAATCAAACAACAAAAGAAATAAAGCCATCCAGATCAGAAAGGAAGAAGTCAAGACTTGATATTTGCAGATGACATGACACTCTATGCAGAAAACCCAAAAGACTCCATCAAAAAATTGCTAAAACTGATACATGAATTCAGCAAAGTTGCAGGATATAAAATCAATGTAGAGAAATCTGTTGCATTTCTACACACCAATAATGAAGCAGCAGAAAAACAAATCAAGGAATCGATCCCATTTGCAATTGCACCAAAAACAATAAGATACCTAGGAATAAACCTAACCAAAGAGGTAAAAGATCTGTACTCTGAAAACACTATGGAACACTTATTAAAGAAATGGAAGATGACACAAAGAAATGGAAAAATATTCCATACTCATGGATTGGAAGAATAAACATTGCTAAAATGTGTATACCACCCAAAGCAATCTACACATTTATAGCAATCCCTATCAAAATACCACCAGCATTTTTCACAGAGTGAGAACAAACAATCCTAAAATTTGTATGGAACTGCAAAAGACCCTGAATAGCCAAAGCAATCCTGAAAAAGAAAAGCAAAGCTGGAAGCATCATGATTCTGGACTTTAAGCTATATTACAAAGCTGTGGTCATCAAGATAGTATGGTACTGGCACGAAAACAGACACAGATCAATGGAACAGAAATGGATCCTCAACTATCTGGTCAACTAATCTTTGACAAAGCAGCAAAGAATATCCAGTGGAAAAAAGACAGTCTTTTCAACTAATTATGTTGGGAAAACTGGGCAACAACATGCAGAAGAATGAAACTGGACCACTTTGTTACACCATTTACAAAATAAATTCAAGGTGGGTGAAAGACCTAAATGTGAGACAGGAAACCATCAAAATCCTAGAGAAGAACACAGGCAGCAACCTCTTTGACCTCAGCCATAGCAACTTCTTACCTGAGGCAAGGGAAACAAAAAGTGAAACTGAACTATTGGAACTTCATCAAAATATAAAGCTTCTGCACAGAAGGAAACAATCAACAAAATTAAAGTCAGAATGGGAGGAGATATTTGCAAAAGACATATCTGATAAAGGGTCAGTATCCAAAATCTATAAATAATTTATCAAACTCCACACCCAAAAATAAAAAATCCAGTTAAGAAATGGTCAGAAGACATGAATAGACAATTTTCCAAAGAAGATATCCGGATGGCTAACAGGCACATGAAAAGATGCTCAACATCACTCATCATCAGGGAAATAATAAAACCATGATGAGATACCACCTCACACCATCAAAATAGCTAAAATTAAGAACAAAAGAAACAACAGGTGTTGGCAAGGATGTGGAGAAAGGGGAACCCTCTTGCGCTCCTGGTGGGAATGCAAACTGGTGTAGCCACTATAAAGAACAGTATGGAAGTTCCTCAAAAAGTTAAAAATAGAACTACCCTATGACCCAGCAATTGCATTACTAGGTATTTAGCCAAAAGATACAAAAATACAGATTTGAAGGGGTACATGCACCCCCGTGTTTATGGCACCATTATCAACAATAGCCAAACTATGAAAAGAGCCCAAATGTCCATAGACTGATGAATGGATAATGAAGAAGTGGTATAAATAGCCAATGGAATATTACTCAGCCTTCGAAAGGAATTAAATCTGGCCATTTACAAAGATGTGAATGTAGCTAGAGTGTATCATGCTAAGCAAAGTAAGTCATTCAGAGAAAGAGAAACCATATGTTATATATGGTTTCACTCATGTGGAATTTAGGAAACAAAACAGATGCCTATATGGGAAGGGCAAAAAGAGAGAGAGAGAAGCAAACCATAAGAGACTCTTAATGATAAAGAACAAACTGAGGGTTGATGGAGGGAAGTGGGTTGGGGATGGGCTAGATGGATGATGCGTATTAAGAAGGGCACTTGTGATAATGAGCACTGGGTGTAGTATGTAAGTGATGAATCACTAAATTCTGCTTCTGAAACCTATAGTACACTATATGTTAACAAACTAGAATTTAAATAAAAATTTGAAAAGAAAGAAAAAAAAGACTACTGCAACAGAGAAAGATGAACTTCACTTCTCTGAAACAAAAGTGAGAAGATTAAGTGCTGGTGTGAGCTAAAGGAAAAATCCTAGAGGATATTAGGGTGAGGTAGTTCAGTGTGATTAGGCCATCTAAGTTTGCTAATGTAGTTGGTTTCCTACCCTCCGACAGAGACTGGAAGAGAGTGCCACTCTCTCTTTTGATGATTATATTTCAAAAGAATAACTCCCAGAAGCTTGTGAAAGACATTCCTAGGTTGTGAAACTGGTAAGAGGCTGGGAGAAGATTTATCTATTTCCCCAAAGAACAGAGAAAGAATTACAAGTTTCTAAGGTAAATGCACTAAGGAAAGGGGGGTCAAGGGTGTATAGTCAGAAAAAGTAATCTAAAGCTTAGTCAAGCTGAAGGGAAAGCCATCTCATTCATCTAGGATTAGGAGAGGGGTTGGACAAAAACAAGAATGACTGCTAATGGGTACAATGTTCTGGAGTTGATGGTGGTTAAGTCTTGGCCACCTCTGTGAATATGTTAAAAACCATTGAACTGTACACTTTAAATTGGTAATTCAGTTAATTATTTCTCTTTAAAGTTCTTTACAAAAATAAGTGCTCGTATAATTATTAGGTATGTAGTCCTACCTATCATTATGTCTTCTTTACCAAATTACTATAAGAATTAAAAGCACGCAGTTGCGATCAGTTGTAATTTTGTCTCTAAGATACCTGTCTTTGCTTCTAAGAATTTTACAGAATTCTCATTACTTGACTCCAAGTGCAATCTACTCTTTATTGAGCATCTTTTTTCTCTTCTCTTATACTACCTGAGTTGTCAGCCAGAACAGTCTGCCTGTCAACACTCCTGCTCTGCGATCATTTTATCTATATGAAGAGCAAGCTAAGACACATATGCCAAGTGACATAATATGCACTTAGCCAAATTTTATATCATGTACCAAGACTTGGGTCCAAAATCCGTGTGTGACCTTCAGTTCTAATTTATTCAACAGGTACATATGAGGGCCTTGAGAAATTGTCTTGCCTTTTTAACACATATCTTTGATTAAAGGTCAGGTGTGAGCAATGGGCTTTGTTTTTCCTTTGCCTGAGAAAAAGGTTACATTTGACAAGTCAGCATCATTTGACATATTTGACCTCCTGGAAATACTGTCTCTTACATATTTCCATAATACCGGATTTTGCTGGTTTCCTCCTACTTCACTGACTATTCCTCCTCACCTTTGTTGAACCTCTGTTTTTCAAACTTCTGAATGTTAGACTACTCAGATTCTATGCTCTCCCTGCTTCTTTATCTACATCTTTTCCCTATGTGTACTTCACAGGCACACAACATCTTTCTGCTAATTAATGACAAAATTTATGTAACAAGAAAAAGAAATCAGCATTACTTTCACTGAGATAGAAACCAAATAAGAATGAATTTCTTTAGCTATGAATTTCACTTATTCGGTGCTTTAACGTAGCTTTTTCATGGAACTAGGAGAATACTATTAAAGTGATGTGACTTGGATATTATTTTTGCTTTATAGCATTATAAAATGACTGCTTCCTTATTTGATATGCAAGAAATTTTTCTAGTAAATATGTAAGAGCATGGCCAACCCATTGACTTTTTTGAAGCAGCAATATGGTATTAGAAAACAAATGTAAACTCATTCATTTAGTAAATATTGGGTTAAATATGTCTTATATGACAGGTTCTATTTCACAAACTAGAGATATAGCAGTGAACAAAATTGAAAAAAAAATTTTTCTGCAACTATGATTCTACATCATACTGTGAAGAGACAGAGACAAAAAAGAAATATGTAGTAAATATGTAAATATGTAGTATACTGTAAATATGTAGTATACTGTAAATATGTAGTATACTGTAAAGTAATAAGTACTACAGAAAAAAAATAAGTAAGGAACAGGGAAACTGAATGCCTCAGTGGGGGTTGCAGTTCTTAAAATCATCTGGGAGGACCTCTTTGAAAAGAAAGCATTTAAGGATATTGTTGAAGGAGAAAATGTAGTAAACCATGAAGATTGATATTGAGGTGAAGTGTATTCTAAGCAGAGGGGGAAAAGGCAGTGCAAAGGCCCTGAGGTAAGACATGCATAATGTGTTTGAAAAACAAGAAGGCCAGTGTGTCTTGAGAAAAGTGAGTGAGAAGAGTAGAAGGAAATGAAAACATAGAGGTAGGTAACAGGTTCATGTTGGGCTTTGTAGGCAAATTAAAAATACTAGCATTTAATTTTCATGTTATAAGTAGACATTTATCAGAGGATTTTTTGCAAGAAGGGGCTTGATCTGTCACACTTTTAAAGAATCCCTCTTGCTGTTGTGTTGAGAATAAATTTTAAGGGGGCAGGAGTGCAAGTAGGCATATTATAAGGCCATTGCAATAATCTAGGCAAGAGATAGTAGTGGTTGGTAGTGATCAGCATCTCTATATGTATATGTATATGTATATCTATCTATCTATCTATATATATATACTGAAGTAGATACGTATGGATTGGATGTGGAGTGTGAGAGAAAGAGATGTCAAGGATAACTCCAACTATTTTATTACATGAGTAACTAGAAAAACAAATTGCCTTTAACTGACAAAGGAGTAATGCAGGATGAGGGGTGTAGGAGATTCAATACAGAGATGGTGAAAGCCATGCTAATTTTGAAATGTCCATTATGCATTCATATGGAGATGTTGAGAATACAACCGAATCTATGAGAATGGAGTTCAAGAAAGAGAACTAAGCATGAGATTTACGTTTGGAGTCATTGCTGTAGATACATTATGAATGAGATCTGCAAAAGAAGACTAGACACAGAAGAAAGTGACCAAAATCCTGAGAACTGAGAGTCAGCATAAGAAACTGAAAGATATCCACTATGAAAGGAAGAAACCAAGGATGTATGGTATGCTGGAAGACAAGTGATATAGTGAATCAAGGTAGAAGTGATCAACTGTAAATGTGGCTGAGATCTCTCAGTAAGTAAGACGAGCAATGAGAATTGACGGTGAGATTAAGCAACTTGTGACTTTGAAATAGAAGTTTTGCTGTTGCTGGGAGCCCAGTTCTTGGCTTAAAGAGAGAATGAGAAAGGAACTTAAGTAAACATAACTTTTTTTTAATTTTATTTTATTATGTTATGTTAGTCACCCTACAATACATCATTAGTTTTTGATGTAGTGATCCACAATTCATTGTTTTCATATAATACCCAGTGCTCCATGCAATATGTACCCTCCTTAATACCTGTCACGGGGCTAACCCATTCCCCCACCCCCTTCCCCTCTAAAACCCTCAGTTTGTTTCTCAGAGTCTGTAGTCTCTCATGGTTCAGCTCTCCCTCTGATTTCCGCCCCCTTCATTTTTCCCTTCCTCTTCCTAATGTCCTCCATGCTATTCTTTATGTTCCACAAATAAGTGAAACCATATGATAATTGACTTTCTCTGCTTGACTTATTTCACTTAGCATAATCTCCAATCCCATCCATGTAGATAAAAAAGTTGGGTATTCATCCTTTCTGATGGCTGAGTAATATTCCTTTGTATATATTGACCACATCTTCTTTATCCATTCATCTGTTGAAGGGCATCTCAGCTCTTTCTACAGTTTGCCTATTGCAGACATTGCTGCTATAAACATTAGGGTGCATATGGCCCTTCTTTTCACTACATCTGTGTCTTTGGGGTAAATACCCAGGAGTGCAATTGCTGGGTCATAGGGTAGCTCTATTTTTAATTGTTTGAGGCACCTCCACACTGTTTTCCAAAGTGGCTGTACCAACCTACATTCCCACCAACAGTGTAAGAGGGTTCCTCTTTCTCCACAACCTCTCCAAGATTTGTTGTTTCTTGCCTTGTCAATTTTTGCCATTCCAACTGGTATAAGGAGATATCTCAATTGGTTTTGATTTTAATTTCCCTGATGGCTAATGATGATGAACATTTTTTCATGTGTCTGTTAGCCATTTGTATGTCTTCTTTGAAGAAGTATCTGTTCATGTCTTCTGCCCATTTTTTGACTTGATTATTTGTTTTTTGGGTGTTGAGTTTGAGAAGTTCTTTATAGATCTTGGATACCAGCCCTTTATCTGTAGTGTCATTTGCAAATATCTTCTCCCATTCTGTGGGTTGCCTCTTTGTTTTGTTGACTGTTTCCTTTGCTGTGCAGAAGCTTTTTATCCTGATGAAGTCCCAAAAGCTCATTTTTGCTTTTGTTTCACTAGCCTTTGGAGATGAATCTTAAAAGAAGTTGCTGTGGCTGATGTCAAAGAGATTAGTGCCACTGTTCTCCTCTAGGATTTTGATGGATACCTGTCTCACATTGAGGTCTTTCATCCATTTTGAGTTTATCTTTGTGTATAGTCTTAGAGAATGGTCAAGTTTCATTTTTCTGCATGCAGCTGTCCAGTTTTCCCACCACCATTTATTGAAGAGACTGTCTTTTTTCCATTGCATATTTTTCCTAACTTTTTTAAATGTTTTTGTTTTGTTTGTTTTTTTGCTATAAAAAGGAACAGAGAAATGCATATGTTAGACTGAGAACTATGAAAGCTATGAAATCTCTTCAGGTGTACTGCCACCAAATATTTTAGGTTTTTTTTAATATTTTATTTATTTATTTAACAGAGAGAGAGCGAATAACAAAGGGAGAAGGAGAAGCAGACTCTCTGCTGAGCCCCCAATACGGGGCTTGATCCCAGGAACTCGGGATCATGACCTAAGCCGAAGGCAGACGCCCAACCTCCTGAACCACCCAAGTCCCCTAAATGTTTTAGTTTTTAAGAATGTAGAAAAAACATCTTTTAAGCAGAAGATCAGTGAGAATCATGATCTCAAAAACATAAAAAAAAAGTCAGTTTTAAGGACACACTCTGGTTCTGGTCTCACATTTTACACTAAATGGACTGTGGGGATTGGGGTAGGGATGGAGAATAGAGTGAACAGAGATGATCAAACAGACAGTTCTGCCTAAGGCTTAGAGTAGAGTAGAACTAAACTCCTCACTTTATGCTGCTTCACCGAGTTCCCTATCCTGTTCTTCCTTGGTCTCTCAAATAAGTGCCACCTCTAAGTCCTGTCTTAACACATGAGTTTAAAACAAAGGAATTTGAAGAAATAAGACATATTTCTGGGGCTGCCCCAGTTTAGTTATATTTGTAATCCCATTTTCATCCCACTAAATGTTCTATCCTCTCCACATTATGGTTATGTGATAGGCATGAGAATGTACCCAGCAGATCTCCTACAATAGGAAGGTAAATCTCTGTAGGCTTTAGGCCAAGATGGTGCTCCTTGAAATCCATTTCCATATTTGCACTGAGGACACACTTTCCACAGCCTGCCCTCTTAACCCCTTCCAGCGACTAAATGTGTTAGGGATACTAAGGCAAATCCCTCCTAGGAGACACAGGACTCTTTTGGCCAACTTTGGTTCAAGGCTCACAAATGGCTACCTACCTAGACTCCATCCAACATTCTCCTCCTTAACTTAACTTCATGTTCATGGTCTGACAACTTTTCCACCCTTCCCTAGCTCCTTCTCTCTTTCTTTTTACACAAACATTTCAAGGACAATTGAGAACAGAATATGAGCTGTTATCAATACCTGGAGACACAAAGCATTGTCATGCTCTCCTCTCTCCCCTGTTCATATGGAAACTTATAGGGGTTGGGTAAAAAAAAAATGAAGTTTTGGTGAAAGGCTGGCTGACAGTTGAATCCATTGGGTCTGCACACTCATTCGGTGGTCATTTTCTTGAATCCTGAATACATAAATGGAATTGGTATACCTGGCAGTAGGAGTGACTCCACATTGAGTCCCTGGTCTATGGAGTAAAAGTTAATGTAATGGGGAAAACCAAATGAAATGACTCCTCCCCCCCGACATGCATCCAAGAAAATAGTATCTTTTCCTAAGATATATGATGAAGATTAGTGCAACCACTAAAAGACCCAAAAGATACAGAGGTGGTAGATCCCTATCACATATCCATTTTATCATTGTAACCCCTGCAGACACTAGAGAATTAATTACTATAGACCTATTGCAGCTCTACCAAGTAATAGCCCCAATATCACCTGTTGTGTCAGGCATGATGTCATGTTAGAATAGATTAGTAGTACCTCAGACAAATGATATATGATCATTTATTTCACAAATGGATTTTTTTCTATTTCAATTCTAAAAGAAGTCAGAAACAGTTTGCATTCACATGAGATGGACAATATTAATTTACAGTTTTATCTCAGGACAGTGTCAATTCTCCCATGCTGTCTCATAATAAAGTCAAAGAAATTCGGACTAAAGAGAAATCCCATCGAACACCTACTAAACCATTATATAGGTGGACATAATGCCAATGTGACACAGTGAACAAAAAAGGACCTGAATTAAGAATGTATAGAGATCCATATTAGTGACCATTGGCCAGGGCAACCAGTCAGGGGCCTGTATAGAAAGAGACTGAGAGATCTGAGACAAGGTCTTTGGTAGAGTTATGTGTATATATATATATGGCACAGGGCACAAAGTGAATATTTTTGCATTTATACCATCATGGAAGAAGCACTGCACAATGAAGTAGACAAAATGACTTAGCCAGCTTTCTTCAGTAACTGTCCCAGAATTAAGATAATGCATGCACACACACACACACACACACACACACACACACACACAGTAGCCGAAGTGGCAGAGATGGAGTCTATTTATGGGCTCAATTACACGAAGTCTCTTACCAATGTGTATCTAGCCTCTCCTGTCTCTGAATGTACAACTTTCAGTAATAGAAGTCAACACTGAGCCCCCAGTGTGAAGCCACTCCTGGAGAACAATCAGGTGATGACCTTGATCAGCAGCTGAAGCCTGGAGATCAGTATTACGTGGTAAGGACAGAAAGTAATGCATGTGAAACCCTGGTGATCCACTTTCAGTGCCTCCTGGTATTGCCTGGTCCACCTGCTGTAACTGTGGACAGACATGTGGAGCAAACTGAGGAGTGTATGACGGTCAAGTGTCAGACCTGTATAGAGGTGGTATTTTGGAAATGAATTTCTTTTCTTAGTGTTAATTAATTAATATTTGATATGCTTCATTTAAGCTAAAAAACACAATAGCTTTGCCTATGTTTAGATAAAATTAGAATCTTCTTTATAGACTTTCTGTATAGACTTCTGTATAGAATTTCCTATATAAAAATGATAATGGTTACCTTGAATTCAAAGTAATAATAACTCTATAATACCTGTGTTAGAAATTATGAGTTTTATCCACTATCATACCATTGTCTCAGTATATTTTCATTTGCTTCCCATCTTAATTTAGATTGAGATTTATGCAAAAAGATTTTATTTAGACATATATCTCAAAGATAATGGTTATTCCATGTTTTCCCTTACAATAAAGCAACAGGCAAATTTTAGAATATAATCTTCCTTTTTTTGGTTACCCTTAAATGTTACTGTGTTGAAACTAGCATCTGTTTACCCCACCACGTTTTTCTACTCCGCTCTCTGACTTAGGAGGCTGACCTGGATAGACTATATCAGTGAGTTCCCTTTCCCTAAAGCTTCCAGTTAGGATCAGCAATTTGGGAACTGGCAGGAGATCGGAAAAAGGTAGGAAAATAAGGTTGGGGAATCTTTTACCCTGAAGTCTTTCCTAAAGTATTTTGAACTGGTTGTTTTCATCAATCAAAGGTCCCAGTTCTTCTCAAATTGGTCATTTGAATATGATTATTTGTTTCCAAGTTCTTTCAACTGCACTTTTTTTTCTCTCTCTTCTGGCATACATACAGGTGGTAATAACTGCCCTCACTGATACTAGCCCCAGGATATCGCACTCTCTTTTGTGGTTTTTCAACACCCTCCCCATACCTTTGTAAATAGTCTTTGAAATGAATTCTAGGATTCTAAATGATACAGTAATTCATTGTTTTTCAACATTTTTTTCATTATCAATCCCCTAAGGAATATTTTTAGACATTATTTTCCTAATCACCTTCCACCCCCTTACATTAAATACTATTATAATATCTCTGATTTTTTCACACTCAAAACCCATTTTCCACCACTTAGGGGTGATAGAACCCCTGTTGAGAATATAGGAGTAACTGGTAACAGAAGTAGTCTAATGGAATTTAAGGATTACTTGGACATATCATCAAGGGCTAGGATAGGACGTGGTCAGCTTACAGGATGTGATATGTACTTCCAACCAGCAGCTTGTATATGCTTAGAATGCATAGATCTGGTATCCAAGAGATAACAGTGATGGTGGTCCCTCTCATTATTACAGTTACCAACCCTTTGACAAATTTTTCTTCTCGTCACTGCAACCTTTAACTTGGTGGCTGTGAGAATTCTAGTGCCCAAGGCAGGATTGTTTACTCAAAATGAATAATAGTCATGATTCCAATGAACTAGAGGCTAAATCTACTCCTGGCCACTTTGGTCTTCTCATCCCTCTTCATCAACAAGAAGAGAACTTATCGAGGTTATTGATTCCCTTATTAACTAGGTATTAGAACAATGGACAAAAAGAGGTCTATTATCCAAATCCAGGAGGCTCACTGTGCCTCTTGTTACTTTTTTGTACTTATTAATAGCCATGACTGGTGAAACGCTGTGGCAAAGCAAGGTGTCAGGTTCCACAGGAAAGATAGTTTAGATGACCACGTTAAAGAACGTTGTCCAGAAAAGTTCTGGTAGAGGGTAAGGAGAATATGAAATGTATTATGGATTAAGGCAGTTATGATCACCAACCTAGGTCTTTTGACCAAAGAAGTGGAAATTTAACAGCCATATTTTATACTTTTAACATTTTTTTCCTCCCTCATTTTTCTCACACTTTTTTATATGAACGATGGTTGTGGTTAATATTTTAGGTTTCAGATGGAAGTATGATTAAATGATCTTGTGTGCAACTTTATGAGTCTCTTGTATTTGGAATACACCTGTCACCCAGGCCAAAGACAACAGTGTGTGCTGAGAAACAAAAGGATTAAGTTTGGCATATATCTTCTATTTGTCCTTTTAGATTCACTCTCCACCCTGCTCTCCTTCCTGGAAAGTGCACCTGTGGTGACTATTGCATCAGGTTCTCTTATCCTCTTCCATTTGAATTTGGCCAATGAAGAATCCCGGCCGATGATCCTCCCGAGAAAGACAGATACATTGGGTATTTGGTGCACCAATCCTTTCCCTATGGAATTCCTTAAACAAAAGTTGTCACACTGCTAACTTTTTTTTAAAAGATTTCATTCATTTATTTGACAGAGAGAGACAGTGAAAAAGGGAACACAGCAGGGGGAGTGGGAGAGGGAGTAGCAGGCCTCCCGCTGAGCAGGGAGCCCGAGTGGGGCTTGGTCTCAGGACCCTGGGATCATGACCTGAGCCGAACGCAGACACTTAACAACTGAGCCACCCAGGCGCACTATCACACTACTAACTTTTAAAATAATCTCTTTAATTAACCATCCTCTTTTTGTCTAAATTGAATATATTATCTGTGTCCTCCTGGGACCCTGACTTATACATTAACTATGATATATTTTTGTTTATATGAGCCTAATTTTAAGATTATGTATCCATGTTAGTCATATTCCCTATAGCATGATATTCAAAACTAACCGAAGGAATAACTTTGGCCAAAAAGGTAATCTGAATCTTGAAAGCTTTGAAATGAATTTCTAGCTTAGAAAAAATATGAATACAATCTGACCTGATAAGGTC
The DNA here is from genome assembly GCF_003265705.2 of Callorhinus ursinus. Classification (NCBI taxonomy): domain Eukaryota; kingdom Metazoa; phylum Chordata; class Mammalia; order Carnivora; family Otariidae; genus Callorhinus; species Callorhinus ursinus. Next base: position 25,194,591 of record NW_027397076.1, read on the forward strand.
AGCTGTAATAGAGTGTAACATCATTCTACCAAAAACCAAGTTTGTTTTCAAAATCAAAAGCCTGTGTGGTAATTTACATACTATTCTACTGATGGGAAAGAAACTTAAATAAATTCTCATCTCTATTTGACTTGTTTTCTGATGATACGCAGGTAAAAATCATGTATACACCTAAAGTGTCTTAACTGTACTTAGTTTAGTATGTTATTTTTTAGACTAATACTTCTGCTTATACATTTTACACCCCCAAATATAAGACTAGATTCCAATTCAAATACTTTTAAAATATAAGTAAGATGATGTTCCTTTCTGATCAAATATATCATCTTCAGTGTTTTGTCCCTAGATTATAGCACATTGAATGACCTACTTTTAAAGAATTAAAATAAATTATCAATATTTATTGAATGAATGAAAACCTAGTTTAAAAAAAACTACCAAAAATATCACACAAACATCCAAGAGTTTGCATCATAATCTTATTCAAAATCTGAGCTGAATTCAAAACAATGGGAAAATACATTAAATGTGAGATTGTTGACAATCCTTGAATTTCTTTTATATAATCTTTATAGATATAAAATATAGAAAAATGTTGCCATTGTTTTTAATGACAGAAATATGAAATATATTCTAGCTAACTATATCAATTAGAATGATGAATGATCCAGATATTAAAATTAATAATCATGAATTTCTAGAATGTGATAAAATACTGATTTTCCTCAATCTCCTTTAGTCTATTTAATTTTGTTAGTTTAATCCTTTTTTGAGATTCACATCTTCCAAATTTGGCCTGTGGCCCATTAAATTAAAAGGTAAATGTTATGTCTTGACTATAGGAAACAAACAGGGTTGCTGGAGGGGAGCTGGGTGGGGGCATTGGGTGGGTATTTGGGTGATGGACATTAAGGAGGGCACTTGATGTAATGAGCACTGGGTGTTATATGCAACTGATGAACCACTAAACTCTACCTCTGAAACTAATAATACACTATATATTAATTAATTGAATTTAAATTTAAAAATTTAAATTTAAATTTTAAAAAAAGGAAATATCATGTTCCATGATACGGACTGACTTTTTTTCATAGCAGTATGTCTACCTACCTCATATTTGCAAGTGTGTATGTGTGTATTTATTGAACCAGCTACTGAACAATTTTTATTTTAGGGTCTGTGAAATTCTTGTTTATATGAACTGTGTCCATACAATGATTTGATTGTCTATAAACCAAAAAGATGAACTATTTAGAACTGAATGAAAGGAAGTTTCCAAAATTAACAAGTAAAGCAATCATCTAACAAATTCTATTAAGCTCCTCTATTTTGATTTTAATGAACATTAGTAAATACCCTAAAGGAACAAAAACAAAGCTCTAATCCATGTGCTTCAAAAGCTTTTATTCAAATACAGGAGATGAAAAAATAACCATCCTTCACAGTTTACTTAGGGTAGTCTGAGTTTATACCTGTGTCCCTGCTTAATTGTTAGATGTCCCTTTTATTCTCAAGGTGGTCATGTTAGGTCAATAAATCATATAATCATCACCCTAGAGGTAATGCATACAAACCAATAACTAAAATATAGGGTGGCAAGTAATTAGTATCAGGAAATAAGGTAAGTACAAAGCAATTACCATTGGAATTCATGATTGGGTGAGTTCAATTCTCTCTGGTGATCAGGGAAGACTTCAAAGTAGAGGTGGCAATTATGCCAGATCTTAAAGAAAGAGGACTATTTCAATAGAGATAAAATGAAGGGCAGGCAGTTTATTCAAAATATTTACATATTTAATGTGAAAAATTGTTCACATTAAAGTTGGAATGTAGATTAAAAATGTAGATCTTTTTTTCTGTAACATACCTGGTTTTCTTACAAAGGCTGCACCTACTGTTCAGTGGGGAAATTTTTATATTTTACTTCTATTCAACTTTAACCCTCCTCCATTAAGATAATTTAATCAAGAGACTGATACACTATGGGGAAAAAAATGCTCAGTCTACCATATATTGTCTTCCATTCAGAAGAATATGTATGTACTCTGAAGCATTTGTAATGTCTTATTTAACATGGTTGATTTTTATAAGACTTTTAAGAGTACTGGATTTTTTTCCCAAGTTTTTATTTGAATTCCATTTAGTTAACATACAGTGTTATATTAGTTTCAGGTGTATGATATAGTGATTCAACAATGCATGTGTTGCATCATAACAGGTGCACTCCCTGATCCCCATCACCTATTTAACCCATCCCCCCAGCCACCTCCTCTTTGGTAACCATCAGTTTGTTCTCTAAAGTTAAGAGTAAATTTCTTGGTTTGTCTCTCTCTCTCTTTTTTTTTCCCTTTGCTCATTTGCTTTGTTTCTTAAATTCCATGTATGAGTGAAATCATATGGTATTTGTTTTTCTCAGACTTATTTCACTTAGCATTATACTGTCTAGTTCCATCTATGTCATTGTAAGTGGAAAGATTTCATTCTTTTGATGGCTGAGTAATATTCCATTGTGTGTGTGTGTGTGTGTGTGTGTGTGTGTGTGTGTGTGTATCTTCTTTATCCATTCTTCAATCAATGGATACTTGGGCTGCTTCCATATCTTGGCTTTAATAAATAATGCTGCTATAAACATAGTGTATATGTATGTATATGTATACATACATAGTGTATGTATCTCTTTGACTTAGTGTTTTTTTTAATATATAAAATTTTTATTATGATTTTTGTCTGGAAAAAGACATTATGTTTCTAAATATTTCCAGTTGTGGTTTTTTTTAGGTATTCTATTTTATTTTATTTTTTTAAATAATTTTTATTTTTATGTTAATCACTATACATTACATCATTAGTTTTTGATGTACTGTTCCATGATTCATTGTTTGTGCATAAGACCCAGTGCTCCAAGCAAAATGTGCCCTCTTTAATACCCATCACCAGGCTAACCCATCCCCCCACCCCCCTCCCCTCTAGAACCCTCAGTTTGTTTTTCAGAGTCCATTGTCTCTCATGGTCCATCTCCCCCTCCGACTTACTCCCCTTCATTCTTCCCCTCCTGCTATCGTCTTCTTTTTTTTTTCTTAACATATATTGCATTATTTGTTTCAGAAGTACAGATCCGTGATTTATCAGTGTTGTACAATTCACAGTGCTCACCATAGCACATACCCTCCCCAATGTCTATCACCCAGCCACCCCAACCCTTCCACCCCCCATGACTTAGTGTTTTGTATTTTAGGGGTAAATACCTAGTAGTGCAATTGGTGGATCATAAGATAGTTCTATTTTTAACTTTTTGAGGAACCTCCATACTATTTCCAGAGTGGCTGCTCTAGTTTGCATTCCCACCAACAGTGCAAGAGGTTTCCTTTTTCTCCACATCCTCGCCAACACTTGTCATTTCTTGTGTTGATGATTTTAGCCATTCTGACAGGTGTGAGGTGATATTGCATTGTAGTTTTGATTAGCATTTCCCTGATGATAACTGATGATGAGCATCTTTTCATGTGTCTGTTGGCCATCTGTATGTTTTCTTTAGAGAAATGTCTGTTCATGTCTTCGCCCATTTTTAAATTGGATTATTTGTTTTTTGGGTGTTGAGTTTGATAAGTTCTTTATATATTTTGGATACTAACCCTTTACTGGATATGTCATTTGCAAATACCTTCTCCCATTCTGTAGGTTGCTTTTCAGTTTTGTGGATTATTTCCTTTACTATGCAGGAGATTTTTATTTGAATGAAGTCCCAATAGTTTACTTTTGTTTTTCTTTCCCTTGCCTCAGGAGACATATCTAGAAAGAAGTAGCTATGGATGATGTCAAAGAAGCTAATACCTGGGATCTCTCTAGGATTTTGATAGTTTCAGGTCTCCCATTTAGGTCTTTAATCCACTTTAAATTTATTTTTGTGTATGGTGTAAGAAATTGGTCTAGTTTCATTCTTTTCATGTAGGTGTCCTGTTTTCCCAACACAATTTGTTGAAAAGACTTTCTTTTCCCCATTGGATATTCTTTCCTGCTTTGTGGAAGATTAATGGAACATATAATTGTGGGTGTATTTCTGGGTTTTCTCTTCTGTACCTTTGATCTGTGTGTCTATTTTTTGTGTTAGTGCCATACTGTTTTGATTACTACAGCATTATAATATAACTTGAAGTCTGGAATTGTGATACCTCCAGCTTTGCTTTCCTTTTTCAAGATTGCTTTGGCTACTTTGGGTCTTTTGTAGTTCCATACAAATTTTAGGATTGTTTATTCTAGTTCTGTGTAAAATGCCATTGATAGTTTGATAGAGATTGCATTAAATCTGTAGATTGCTATGGGTAGTATAAACATTTTAACAATATTTGTACTTTTAATGATTGAGCATGGAATGTCTTTCCAATTCCTTGTGTTGTCTTCAATTCCTTTCTTCAGTGTTTTATAGTTTTCAGAGTATAGGTCTTTCATTTCTTTGGTTAGATTTATTCCTAGGTATTTTATTATTTTTGGTTCAATTGTAAAAAGGATTGTTTTCTTAATTTCTCTTCCTGATGCTTCATTATTGGTGCATAGAAATGTAACAGATTTCTATACATTGATTTTGTATTCTGAGAATTTACTGAATTTGTTTATCTTTTCTAGCCAGTTTTTTTTTTGGTGGAGTCTTTTGGGTTTTCCATATATAGTAAGTATCATGTCATCTGCAAAAAGTGTAAGTTTTACTTCTTCCTTACCAATTTGGATGCCTTTTATTTCTTTTAGTTGTCTGACTTCTGTGGTTAGGAACTGCTATGTTGAATAAGAGTGGTGAGAGTGGACATCTTTGTCTTGTTCCTGACCTTAGGGGAAAAGCTCTGTTTTTCACCACTGAGTATGATGTTTGCTTTGGATTTTTCCGTGTATGCCACTTATTATGTTGAAGTATGTTCCCTCTAAACCTACTTTGTTGAGTTTTTATCATGAATGGACATTGTACTTTGTGAAATGCTTTTTCTAAGCCTATTGGAGTGATCATATGATTTTTGTCCTTTCTCTTTTTGGTGTGATACATCACATTGAATGATTTGTGAATATTGAACCACCCTTGCAACTCAGGAATAAATTCCACTTGATTGTGGTAAATGATTTTTTTTTTATGTTTGTTGGATTTGGTTTGCTAGTATTTTGTTGAGTTTTTTTGCATATATTGTCAGAGATTTTGATATGTATTTCTCTTTTTTAGTGGTGTCTTTATCTGACTTTGGTATCAGGGTAATGCTGGCCTCATAGAATGAATTTGGAAGTTCTCCTTCCTTTTCTATTTTTTGGGAATAGTTTGAGAAGAATAGCTATTAACTCTTCTTTAAACGTTTGATAGAATTCACTCATGAAGCCATCTGGTCCTGAACTTTTGTTTTTGGGGAGTTTTTTGAATCTCAATCAATTTCTTTTCTGGTAATTGGTCTGTTCAAATTTTCTGTTCTTCCTGTTTCAGTTTTGGTAGTTTATATGTTTCTAGGAATTTATCCATTTCTCCTAGATTGGCCAATTTTTTGGCATGCAGTTTTTCATAATATTCTCTTATAATCATATTTCTGTGATATTGGTTGTTACTTCACCTCTCTCATTTGTGATTTTATAGTTTTTTTTGAGTCCTTTCTCTCTTTTTTGATAAGTCTGCTTAGAAGTTTATCAGTTTTATTGATTTCTTTCAGAGAGCCAGCTCCTAGTTTCATTGATCTGTTTCTATTGTTTTTTGTTTGTTTGTTTGTTTCTATATCATATGTTTCTGCTCTAATCTTTATTATTTCCTTCCTTCTGCTGGTTTTCGGTTTTGTTTTTCTTTTTCTAGCTTCTTTAGGTGTAAGATTAGGTTGTTTATTTGAGAGTTTTCTTCCTTCTTGAGATAGGTCTGTATTGCTGTAAATTTACCTCTTAGAATCACTTTTGCTGCATCCCAAAGGTTGTGGACCATTGTATTTTCTTTTGCATTTATTCCCATGTATTTTTTAAAGTTCTTCTCCTACTTGTAGGTTGACCCATTCACTGTTTAGTAGGTTATTTGACCTCCATGTATTTGTGGTCTTTCCAAATTTTTTCTTGTGGGTGACTTTTAGTCTTATAATGTTGTTCAGAAAAGATACAAGGGATGACTCAATCTTCTTGGATTTGTTGAGGATTGTTTTGTGGGCTCGTATGTGATCTATTCTGGAAAATGTTCCATGTGCCCTTGAAAAGAATGTGTATTCTGCTGTTTTAGGATGGAATTTTCTGAATATGTCTGCTAAATTCACCTGTTCCAGTGTGTCATTCAATGCCATTGTTTCCTTGTTGATCTTCAGTTTAGATGATCTGTCCATTGAAATAAATGGGGTGTTTAAGTCCCATACTATTATTGTATTATTATCAATTATTTTGTCTATTTTTGTTATTAACTGTTTTATGTATTTGGATGCTCCTATGTTGGGTGTATAAATTTTTTTATACATCTCTCCTCCCCATGTTTTAGGTATATGTTGTTATACTCTACATTTTTTTTTAAAGATTTTATTTATTTATTTGACAGAGAGAGACGTAGCAAGAACAGAAACATAAGCAGGGGGAATGGGAGAGGGAGAAGCAGGCTTCCCGCAGAGCAGGGAGCCCAATGTGGGACTCCATCCCAGGACCCTGGGATCATGACCTGAGCCAAAGGCAGACGCTTAACGACTGAGCCACCCAGGTGCCCATACTCTACATCTTTTTATCTTGCAATTTCCTTGACTGATAGTCATTTTTACTGCTTTTGTTTTTCCTACCTTTGTACTGCCACTTTTGGTCTCTTCTTTCCACTCAAAGAGCCCTTTAATATTTCTTGAAGAGCTGTTTCTTTTTTTCTTCTTCTTTTTAAATTTAAATTCAATTAACCAACATAGAGTACATCATTAGTTTTTGGTGTAGTGTTCAATAATTCATTAGTTGTGTATAACACTCAATGCTCATACATCATGTGCCCTCCTTAAAGCCCATCACCCAATTACCCCATCCCCCCACCCACCTCCCTTTCCACAACCCTCAGTTTGTTTCCCAGAGTCAAGAGTTTCTCATGGTTTGGGTCCGTCTCTGATTTCCTCCCATTCAGTTTTCCCTCCCTTCCTCTAGGTCCTCTGTGCTATTTCTTATATTCCATATATGAAACTGTATGATAATTGTCTTTCTTTTGTAGACTCATTTCACTTAATGTCATACCCTCCAGATTCATCTATGTCAATGTAAATGGTAGGTATTCATCCTTTCTGATGACTGAGTAATATTCCATTGTATATATGAACCACATCTTCTTTATCCATTCATCTGATGAAGAGCTGTTTTAGTGGTCATTAACTCCTTTAGTTTTTGTTTGGGAAACTCTTTATCTCTCCTATTTTGAATGATCATCTTGCAGGATAGAGTATTCTTGGTTGCAGATTTTTCCCATTCAGCACTTTGAATATATCATGCCACTCTCTTCTGGCTTTGAAAGTTTCTGCTGAAAAATTCCCTGCTAGCCTTATGGGGGGGTGGGTTCTCCCATATGTAACTGTCTTCTTTTGTCTTGCTGAGTTTTTTTAAAAAAACTTTTTAAGTTAATTTTTTAATTTGTCAGAGAGAGAGAGCACAAGCAGGGAGAGCAGCAGGCAAAGGGAGAAGCAGGCTCCCTGCTGAGCAAGGACCCTGATGCAGGACTCGATCCCAGGACCCTACGGTCATGACCTGAGCTGAAGGCAGATGCTTAACTGACTGAGCCACCCAGGTGTCCCTGTCTTGCTATTTTTAAATTCTTTTTATCACTGTATTTTGCCATTTTTATTTTGCTATTTTAATTATATGTCTAGCTATGGATCTGTTTTTGTTGATTTTGTTGGGAGTTCTCTGTGCCTCCTGGATCCGATATCTGTTTCCTTCCCCAGATTAGGGAAACTTACAGCTATTATCTCTTCAAATAAATTTCTGCCTTTTCTCTCTCTTCTTCTTCAGGGACTCCTATAATGTGAATGTTACTACATTTGATAGAGTCACTGAGTTCCATAAATCTATTCTAGTTTTGTATAATGCTTTCTTTTTTCTCTCTTTTGTTCAGCTTGATTACTTTCCATTACTCTGTCTTTTAGGTCATTAATTCACTCCTCTGCTTCTTCCAGCCTGCAATTCATTCCATCATGCATATTTCTCCTTTCATTTATTGAGCCCTTTATCTCTCCTATGTTATTTCTTAAGGGTCTCATTGATGTCTTATCTTCTTTTCTCAAGTCCAGTGAGTATCCTTATGATCATTACTTTAAATTCTCTATCAGGCATGATACTTATATCTGTTTCACTTAGATCTCTGGCCATAGCCTTGTCCTGATCTTTCATTTGGGATAAATTCCTCTGTCTTCTCATTTTGTCTAAGTCTCTGTGCCTGCTTCTTCTAGGAAAGTCAGCTACATCTATTGTTTTTGAGTGTAATGACCTTATGAAGAATTCCTGTAGTGCCCTCCTGTGTAGTGTCCCTTCTTCCCCAGGGCCTGGCACTTTAGGGAGTGTTTCCAAATGTGTGTTGCATGCACTCTGCTGTTGTCCTGGCTGCTTTATCCTTCAGGCCACTTGCCTGCAGAAGCTCTCTTTGCCTGTTGTGGGTAGTGTTTGGTCCCTGGCCTGAATATAGCATTTTAACTAGGTGTGCTCTGATCTGCTTGTGAAATCAGACCTGTTGCCATGGCTGGAAACTCCTGGGTCTGGAGACACAGTATCGGAAGGGATTTGGGCAAGTCTTTTGGGGGAGAGGGCCTGCTGTGCTGGGAATGGGGCAAGTGTGTCTGGGAAGGGAAGTTCCACTGAAACATGAGGGGGTAGGACTTGGTGTAAGCAAATTAAGTAGTGAGTGTAGATGCTGTGCTGCTTCCTGCAGGTGGCCTTAAGCTTATGCTGAGGAGTAAAGGAGGGAAATGATGCTTGCTAGTTCTTTTGTTCTGAGTTCTCAATGAATGCTACATCCTTTGGACATGCTCCAAGATGAGCAGCTAACCTCCACAATATGTGCCCTAGGTGCTACTTAGATCACTGTTTCCACACTATATGTCCAAGAGCTGTTTGCCCTGCCTTCTCTCCAAGAACAGCATCAATGCCTCTGGGCTGTCCCTGAGCCAAGAACACTAACCTTTAAAACTCCAGGCTTTTAGCCCCACTAATTGTAAGAGCTCCAAAACTCAGCCACTCTCATTTTCCAAGGCAATCATTATGGGGAATTATCTTCCCCATGTGCTCCCCTGTGTGCTGGTCTGATTCTCAGCCTTCCCCACCACCATGGCTCCCTCCCTACTGTAGCAGCCATGATCCATTCCTCTCCCAAACCATGTTTCCACACTTCCTATCTTCTTTGATGTGGCTCTTCTCTACCTTTAGTTGTGAAGTTTGTTCTGCCAGTCTTCAGGACAATTTCTGGGGGTATTTAGGATCCTTTGTACTCATGGAATTAGGTGAGCCTAGGGTTCTCCTACTTTGCCACCATCTTTCTTTCTTTAATCAAGAGTTATGCATTTAATTCTAATTAGTTAAAACCAGTGTTTTTCTACTCCAACAATACTTCCATTGCACTTTTCCTTATCTTGAGTGAAAGGAGACTGGCTGCTGCTATTTGGGGTTCCATTGAAGACAAAAGAATTTAAGTTAGGACTATGTTTAGTTTGTGTAAAGTGTGGTATATTTTTGAAGGTTACCCTACCCCCATGTAGAGTTCTGTACTGCTAGCATCCCAGTGCAGGAATGGCTTCCCAGAACCAATTCTACTGCTTACTGTCATCACTCACCCTATTTCATTACATGATGATACAGGGCAAGAGTATTTAATATCATATGATCATGTTTTATGGCATCTGAGACCAGAAGTATATGGTTAGCGATAGAGAAAAAAAAGGTCTAAAATGTATAAAGTATATGGAGCTACAAGCTAATCTGTGAAAACATTCTACCATTTATCAAATGCGTAAAATGTACAGGCAGTGTCTCTTTCTCTGTCTCTCTTTGTCTCTCCCTTCATCCCTCTCTCATCTCTATCTCTGTCTTTTTACCTGTTTCTTTTTACCTGATACTTCTCATTGTATCTCTTTCACTCTGTCTCTGTGTCTCTCCCTGTCTCCCTTTCTGTCTATCTGTCTCTCTCAGTATGTGTGATGGAATTACTCAACATAGAATTATCCAATGTCCTGCTTTTTATGGTACAGCACAAACCTGCAGCAATACTATCTGTAATAAGGAACCAGTAAAATATATAATCTATTTCCTTCCGGTCTGGTTAAAGCATGATTGTGTTGCCTTACAGACTTAGTCTCCTCTCAGCATTTTTTTTTAAGATTTTATGTATTTATTTGAGAGAGAGAGAGAGATAAAAAGAGAGAGAGCACAAGCAGGGGGGTAGAGAGAGAAGCAGACTCCCCACTGAGCAGGGAGCCTGATGTGGGACTTGATCCCAGGACCCTGGGCTCATGACGTGAGCTGAAGGCAGATGCTTAACTGACAGAGCCACCCAGGTGCCCCTTCTCTCAGCACTTTCTGGGCTCCCCATTTGGGTGGTTCACGTGACCTGCCAGCCACTGTTGGAAAGCTCAGCAGCGAGTACTCTCAACTACCTTCTATGTTTCACCTCAATTCATGCAAGAACTTTAGGGAGTCAAACTCTAACTTCATTTCCTAAATATGTCATATAACCATTTACTCTGATATGGGCACCCCAAGATTGATGAGGGAAAAGATATACTTGGGGTTCAGAATCTAAAAGGATATGTGATCAGACAGATTCTTTCCCTCATTTATCTGATTCTTCTGTGTCAAAGCCTAGAAAGGAAAATTCACACCAATTTTACCAATTGCCCTTTCTTCTCTCTTTCCTGCTTCCACAATTCCATGGGACAATGAAAGTCTGGCTTCTCCTCCTCCCTGTCCCAACTTCCTTCTACTAAAAACAAAAAGCCATAAAGCCTAACTGTCACAGGGGGAAGAAGCATCTCCTCTTTGCTATGCCTGTGTCATTTTTTACTGCCCCTAAAAATGTTGAATGGGAGTTGAAACAGTCAGGTAATATATATTTTTTCTTTCCCTATTGCTGGTTCTTCACGTCCAGTGTCTTGCTAAAGAGAGCAAGGTCTCTACCCTTTCCTTCTCAGGAACTATAAACTTCCTGGCTTGGCTCTGGAGGTGGGAAGTGGAAAAATCAAACATGATGTAAAGGGGAAACTAAAATACATTTGGGTCACTATTTGCAAAATACTAATCATAATACACAAACTTGTATCTTTCAGCAGTTTTTCTTTTTCCCTTACCTTGTTCACAATATTTGCTTTCAGAATGCAACACAGAAGAATGATGTAAACATTCTGAAACACCACAGAAGTATAGAAAATTGATATTTTTAACTAAAAAATTAGAAATTCTGCCCTATCCCTTGTCAGTACCCTTGAAACTATGGATATTATTTTCCTGGGAGAAAAGAACTTTTATGACCAAAATTCCAGAAGTGATACCTACATAAGAATATTGAAATTTTTCTTTTTAATTTTTTAATTTTTATTTATTTATTTATTTTGAGAGAGAGAGAATGAACAGGGGGGAGGTGCAGAGGAAGAGGGAGAGAGAGAATCTTAAGCAGGAGCCCAGCAAGGAGCCTGACACGAGGCTAGATCTCAGGACCCTGAGATCATGACCTGAGCTGAAATCAAGAGTTGGAACCTTAACCAACTGAGCCACGCTGGTGCCGCAGAATATTGAAACTTTTATGCATATGAATAAAAACAACAGGAGGTGAGCACTCTGTCATAACTTACAACATAACTCTCAAATTACATCTCTGATTTATTTTATTCTTGGTACATACCTAACAAAAATAAGTTACAATTATGTAGCTTATACTACCAAATGGTAACATGGAGTCCAAATTTATCTCATAGAAAGATTCTGTCGTTTTTATGCCTAAAAGTAAAAGTATCACAACATCCTTCAGTTTATCACAGTTTTCTGTGGTAGGCTACTCAAGACTAGCAAGGCTATTCAAGTGTGTCTTCAGAGAACCAGACTTCTTCTATCATCCTTCTCTTCCGTCCTTAACATACACCCTTTCATTCTTTGGCATTAAGAAAGTTTCTGGGCTTGTGATCATCTTTACATTTTACGGAGGAGGAAGGAGAAAGGGGAAGGTCAAAGGCAAAAGTCTTATTTTCAAAAATTTTTGACATTTTGTTCAGGATGTAAAGTCTGGGTTGTCCTCCTACATTCTGCTGCCAAAATTCTATCTCCTGCCCAACTGTATAGGGAGGTTATAAAGGACAATGGAGTAATTAATGAGTATTTTGTTTCCCAGCCTTTAGAGTAGAGGAAGGCAGAGAGGTTTCCAGTGAGTCATGTGTGAGCCAACAACCAGTATCTGCCACACTCACATGAAGCTATCTTTTGGCATAAATTCAAATTTAAAGGAGCTTTGAAAATATCATTACCTATCTCCATTCATAATTGTAAATTACAGTATAATGATAAAACTTTAGTTATAGTAAATATTTATGATTTTTGGTAATATGTACATTATCGACTACAATTTTACATTCCATGCGGCATGCAGTATAATTAAACACTAATTCTGATCTATCATGATAAAGTTTCTTCATGATTGAGACAATAATTCTTAGTCAAAACCATAGTAAGATGACAATATTTTCCATTATAATGAAAAGCCATGGTGTGCAATATTAATCTTTCCTCAGGAAACAAAAGCAATTGATTTTCAATTGAAATTCTACTTGAGTCCCAGTGAAAAAATTCTTTGGTCAGCACATCGAAAGGAATACAAAAAGAAAAAGAATAAGGCAAAACTCATGAATAAGAATGAACTTGATTCAGGGGAACGTCACATTTAGCTCTTTTCTTTAGGTAAAGTTCTTTATCATAGCTGCAGTTTAAGGTATTATAACAGATCTGATTATATACTATATGGCATTTTGAGAAGTTTGAGTGTAAGAGTCAGATGGCATTATCTTGAGTTTTTGTTAAATACTTTAATATACAATGACAAGTGGTATATGTTTAATACATGAGGAAAGAAATTCATATAAATGAGGAGGATATATCTAATTCATATAATTTCCATGGCAGAAAAAGCCTGAAAACAACTTCTCATAAGAAAATAAATATCCTAAAATATGACTTATGATGGACAGTTTAGAGAACTTTTACACACATAGGCAGAAATTATTTATTCAGGAAATATTTATAGAGCATCTATACTATGCTAAGTCACAGTTGTAGGTGATGAGACTATAGTAGCAAATAAACGAGAGGTTAAGATGTTTGAACCACACTTAAGTAATTCTGCCTATTGAGGATGATATCATTATGCAAATTTGGCTTAAGGACCAGTAAGTAGGGGCCATTAGCTAGTGTAATCAAGAATGCACAGTCTGGGGTAGTCCATCCTCATTGTTTCAGAGGCCCTACACTCTAGCAGTGGCCACACTAAGGGCTTCGGTATGTCGAACAACTAATGGTTTTCTAATTGGCCTACTGGACATCAGCAATGGGTTCATATTAATGAAAAGTAGTGGCTCTGTAATATTAGGAATACTACATTTGGACTCTCCATAGAAAATCTAATAATATTCAAGAAATATCCATTGGTAAACATGTTTTAGAAATAACTTCCTGCTTTTGCACAATGGAGCAGAGCACTCTAACAAACCCTGCCTCTCAGATCCCACAGTTAGCCTCAGGCAGAGTGATGGCTGGTGCCTGAGGATGATCATAAGTGTAACAGAAGACTGTTTTTTCTGCCTCGTGTGCAAAGTGTGGTTGGAAACCCTGAAAAGACAAAGAACTGGGATGTTTGATGTATAGAATAGTTTGTGTGAATTGTTCTGTGCCTGCTTGCTAATGACTGTAGATTTACTAACGTCTGACATGTAACAGAATTGGTCTGAGATAACTTTCATTCTGATCTAGCAGTAAAACTGTGGAAGAGAAGGAAGGCTGTGGAGGAGGGTAAAGCTACCTCTCTGGTAGCTGCTATAATGGACAAATATAAAACTAAAGTTATTAAGTTTAAAAGTGGTACATGATAAAATCTACTTAAATCAGATTACAACAATAACGACAAAAAATCCCCTGCCCCATGGAGCTTACATTCTGGTAAGAAAGATGGGCAATACATAAATAAATATACCATATATTAAACTACTTAACTGGGTATTTGGAGCCTGCGCCTGAGTAAATGATGGCTGAATCAAGACCGGAATGAAATGGATTGAAGCAATTAAAAAAAAAGAAAAAAAGACTACATCAGAGTAGAGTCTTACCGGGTATCATCAGGATCTGGAAACCCTTCTTCCTAAAGTGTATGCAAAGCAAGGTTGTTGGAATTAAGTGTCTACTAATCATGTAAGGTGGGAGGGAATAGTCCTAGGTTCTAAACAACAGTTTTATCATCTAGTAATGTGGCCTGGGAAAGACAGTGACTATTTTGCCATATATGATATATAAACTGGGTTGGAATAGGAAATATCTAATGACTCTTGATTCCAAAATTTAAGTGATTCTGACCATTTCTAGTATTAGCTGACGTTCTGGGCTTTGATATAAATGAAAGTCAAAGCAAACATTTTTTTATAAGAGCTTTATTGAGATATAATTCACACAACTTACATGATTCACCCATTTATGGATGTACAATTTGGTCATTTCTAGTATATATACAGTCATACACCTATCACCACAATCAATTTTGTAGGATGTTCCTCACCCCACAAAGAAACTCTGTACCTGTTAGCAGTCTTTCTTCACCTCTCCCCTCACCACCCCCACCACCAAATACTTCCCCTTCCAGGGCTGGGCAACTACGAATCAACTTTCTATCTCCATAGATTTGAATTTTGGACATTTGCTAGAAATGGAATCATGCAGTATGTGATCTTTGTGACCAGCTTCTTTCACTTATAATGTTTTCAAGGTTCCTCCATGCTGTAACATTTATCAGTACTTCATTTCATGTATTGTCACATAATATTCCACTGAATGGATATACCACACTTTATTTATCCATTCATCAGTTGATTGACATTTGACTTCTTTTCACCCTTGTCTATTATAAATTAGATACTGCTATGTGCATTTGTGTACATGTTTTTGTGTGGACATATTTTAGTTTCCCAAGGCGTACACCTGGCACTAGAATTATTGGGTCATACAACAACTCTATATTTAACCTTTTGGGGAACTGCCAGACTGTTTTCCAAAGCTGCTGTAACAATTTTACATTCTACAAGCAGTGTACGAGGGTTCCAATTTTCCACAAGGTAAACATTTAAAGGTAACCTTTTCAAATTCAAAAGGTAGTCTTAGGGATAGAATAGCAGTTCATAGCTACCACCACCAACCCCCCTCCACCTCCACCAAACTTGTACTTAGTAAACCTGAAACCTTTATTAGATTTATCACCTGTTATAACTACTAAATAATATACATTTATTTTGCCTCTCATTCTTTTAGACTCATATTTTACTTTCTGCTGTTACTGAAAATAATGACATTTCTCAGGTATGGTAGGCTGAACGGTGGCCCCCAAATATAACCAATTAATCTTTGGGAACTTTGTAACCTTGTGCAGCAAAATGGACTTTGCAGATGCAATTAGTTAGGGATCTTGAGGTAGAGAAATCATACTAGATTGTCCAGGTGGGCTCTAAATGAAATCCCAAATTGAGAGGCAAAGGGAGATTTGACACAAATGAAGCAATGTGACCACTGAAGGAAGAAACTACACTGCTGATTTTGGAGATAAAAGAAGGGGCCATGAGCCAAAGAATGCAGCTCTAGAAGCTGGAAAAGTCAAGGAAATGGCTTCTTTATTAGAGCCTCCAGAGGGAGCACAGCATTGCCTACACCTTGATTTTGACCCAATGAAACTGATTTAAGACTGTTGACCTCCAGAATTGTAAGAGAATAAATGTGTGTTATTTTAAGCCATCAAATTTGTGGTATCTTGTTATAGCAGCCATAGGAAATTAATACATCAGGTAATACATTTGCATTTTAATAAGATTCTTGGGGGAGCTACATTGCCTTACCTCACATAAATAATTCTGATGGCAATATCATATATGCAAGAGGTAATCAGAAGAGATATTTGGGAGTAAATAAGCTTTTTATATCCCATAAAATTATACATTCTATACGGTACCTTATTCTTAAATCTGTGTAATTGGGAAAGTACGCAAAAATCTTTAGCCATTGTATAAATAGTGGTTAGGATTCCAGGTAACAAAAATCTATTTTCTATCAATTCAATGTGTAGGCATGAATTCATATTTATCCTTAATTTTCTTTTCTTTACCAAAAAAAATCTGTACTCACTAGGGGTATGCCCTTGACTTTTCTGTGGCTCCAGTGGAAGGAAGTATAGCCAAATGGTTTGCAAACTCAGGCTTTGGTGTCAGTTAGTCATAAATTGTGCTGGAAAATACAACGCATGTATATCAGGGTTTATTATGTGAATACTGAAGGAGATAAGTTTTATAGAGTGCTTAGTACAGAACCTATGCCTAGACAACTTTCAAAAGTGGCCTTTAAATGTTTTTGAATATTATTAGTGAAGTTATCAATGAGTGAGAGTTACGTGTTGATGAAGAGCTCGGAATCTGAAATCAGACTCCCTAGATCTGGGTCCCCAGCTGAGACAAATATTAGATGTACGACCCTAGATAAGTCATTTATCATCTCTGTGTCTGTTTCCTTCTTTTTAAAATGGTTTTAATAATAGAGCCAACTCACAGGAGTGCTGTAACTACTGCATGAGGTCATGAATGGAAGTGTGAAGAGTCATGCTGAGCCCCTGGAAGCTCAGTCAATTTGAATATTATTTATGAAGAATTGCTTTAAATCCACTACCTTATCACATCTGAGGGTCTTGTCTTTTCAGTCTGTATGTGTTTATAAGTGGATAGAGGAAACTGATGTTGTGTCCCTGTAAGTGTCTCCCACCCTGTCACAACACTATTTCACACCAACAGCGCTGCCTAGGTCTCTTGAACCAGTGGGGAAAAATCCCCTAGTGGGTAGCCTATTGAATCAATCCACTCACACAGTGCTTGGTGATAAAGAGGCTTTTGCAATTCTGAAAGCTTCCCTGAGGGCAACATCCCCAGGCCCTACCACTTGTGTGTAAGTTTGTTTCTACTTTGGGAAAGGAGTCTTATTTACTGAATGAAGCTCTGTTTAGAGAATCCGGCTCCAAATTCAGGTCAGGTATGAAGAGGGAGCAAAGTACCCTACCCAAGCATGCCAGAATCAAGGCCATGAGGGAGCAAACACAGTATAATACCTGAATTTTATGTATAAATTTTCCTCAAAAATAGTCAGGCCAATGCATATAATTTGATTCACACAAACATTTATTTGGATAACTTTTCTTAAGTACCCCCATTTCAGTGTCCCAAATGTGCAGGGCACTTTAGATATATTATCATATTTACTGCGACCACAATTCCCTCAGAAAGGTATTATCAATCCCATTCTGCATTTGAGGAAATGAGGTCTAAGATAACTTAAAAATGCAGTCAAGACACAGAGAAGAGAACCAGTATGTAAAATCTACACCTACCCGGTCTCCCAAAAGCAGATGGATGTGCCGATATTCTTTTAATCGTTTTCCAAACGTTCAACATGGAGGTTGTTTCTAATAGCTTGCTATTAAAAGTAATGCCACAATGAATATATCTGTGCATTAATCCTTGTCAATTTTTATTGCCTCTAGACAGAATAGTAGGAAGTAGCACACTGGGTCAAAGGGTATGTAATATTTTTAAGATTTTTTTTTGTTTTAAACACATGAGACGAGATTGCCTCCCAGAAGGTTGTTCCGGCCTTCCTCCTAGCATGAGGAAGCGTGCCTGATTCATGCGCTTTCACCAACACCATCATCCTTTAATTTTTGCAGATTTGATAGGCAGTCTGTTCTCTCCTTTCTAATTATGTATAATTTCAAATGGATGCTACTGCATAGATAAACACAGCCAATGGCAACAAGTGAATGAATTGAAGCATCCATATCTTGAACACAGGAAAATTAAAGTGGCAGTCATTTTATATTTGCTTTTGTGGGAATGACAAGACTGGAAGGAAATTCAAAATGTCCCTGAATTTATTTTTTTTAACTTTTAAATCAAACTACATTGTCCATACATCAAAGTACACAAATCCTAACTACTGCCGGGTTAAGGATTGAAATAAACACATCTCTGTAACCACTCTCTATATCGGAATATATTAGAGACCTTTCACCTTGAGAAGCCTCCCTCATGCCTGCTCCCAGTGCTGCCCCCGCAGATGACCGCTATTCTGATTTGCATCACCTGTACATTAGTTTTTTTGCCCTTCTTGCATTTTACATAAGTGAAATTATATAGTATCTGATCTTTCTAGATCTTTAGGTCTTTAGATCTTATAGTATATGATTTTTTCGCCTGGATCCTTTTGCCCAAATTGATGCATTTGAGATTTATCCATGTTGTGTGTAACACTGATTTTTTTTCATTGCTGCACAATATCCCATTTTAAGAATGTAACACTAATTACTTATTAATGCTGATGCTTATTTGAGTTGTTTCCAGCTTAGAGTTATTATGAAGATGCTGCTATTTATTTAGCATTGTGCTCATACCACACATTTCTGTGTGCATTTCTGTCTATATAACTGAGAGTGGAACTGAGGAGATGATTATAGTTAGTTTTGTTAGATACTATCAAGTGGTTTTCCAAGGAGACTGTACCAGTTAATGCCCCTGCAGCAGTGTATGAGAGTTCCAATTGCTCCTTGCCCTCACCAACACTTGGCATTGTCAGCTATTTCTTATGGCAAGGAGTAGTATCTCATTGCTGGTTTTCAATTTGCTTTTCTCTGATGATTAAGGATGTGCAACACCTCTTTGGATATTTAGGGCCATCTGGATTTCCTCTTTTGTGAAGAGTTAGTTCGAGTCATTTGTTTTCTTTAAAAGGATCATCTATGTCTTGTTGGATATTTTGAGTTTAAAATATTTCAAATGAAATTTCCCTTTAGACACAAATATTACAAATGTCATCTCTCTGAAGCTTGGCTTTGCATAGTGTCTTTTGATAAATAAATTTTAATAAAAATTTATTGCAAATAGAGACATTGCTACCATGTGGCAGAACTTAATAAAAATTTCTTTAAGACCCTTTCTGTCTCATTCATCAGTATCTCCCTCTTTTTTTTTGGTGGCCTGTTTAACCCAATTTGTCCCCATAAATTCCTATAAATTTGTCCTATAGTATTTTTTTTTGCTCTCATGTTTCCATCCTTAAATATCATTTATCTTCAGATATCTATTTTACTTGTGAATAGAACACATTATCTGTGACAGGAAAAAAAGTATTTAATATTTCAAGTCTCCAAAGCATTGCTTGCTGAGCTGGGTAATAGGAATGATGCAATTTGCAAAACTTGGGAGGTTGAGAGATAAGTGAATTCTGCTGAAGAAGAAACTAGTGAAATAAGGAGACCTTGTGAGCAGATTCTAGGAGTTGAGAGGAAGGTGTAGCCCTGGAGCCTGGAGAGGCCTGTGTGGAAAGACAGCTAGCAAAGGGGAAGGGAATAGAAGGTGGTTATGAATATTCTTAAGTCCCTGTATGTGGTTGCAATGAATCTCCATTTTCAATAAAATCTACTTTGCAAACTGTTGCTTTCTAGAATTCTATCCACTTTGAGGTAGGGTGTACAAAAATTTCTTAGATGATTCAGGATAGGCACAAGAGAATGAGATGCTGATCACTGGGGCTTCATTACACGTGGGTCACTTGCAGCTCTAATTTACCTCTGCACAGTGTGATTAATGCTATGTTTTCAGTTGTGTTTGCAGTCAGCAATAGAAAAATTGATTTGCACAAAAGCTTTTTATCTTGATGAAGTCCCAATAGTTCATTTTTGCTTTTCCTTCCTTTGCCTTTGGAGATATGTCTAGAAAGAAGTTGCTGTGGCTGAGGCCGAAGAGGTTGCTGCCTGTGTTCTCCTCAAGGATTTTGATGGATTCCTGTCACACATTAAGGTCTTTCATCCATTTTGAGTCTATTTTTGTGTATGGTGTAAGAAAATGGTCCAGTTTCATTCCTCTGCATGTGGCTGTCCAGTTTTCCCAACACTATTTGTTGAAGAGACTGTCTTTTTTCCATTGGATATTCTTTCCTGCTTTGTCAAAGGTTAGTTGACCATAGAGTTGAGGGCCCATTTCTGGGTTCTCTATTCTGTTCCACTGATATATGTGTCTGTTTTTGTGCCAGTACCATACTGTCTTGATTATAGATTTGTAATAGAGCTTGAAGTCCGGTATTGTGATGCCAACCGCTTTGGTTTTCTATTTCAACATTCCTTTGGCTCTTTGGAGTCTTTTCTGATTCCATACAAATTTTAGGATTATTTTTTCCAACTCTGTGAAAAAGTTGATGTTATTTTGATAAGGATTGCTTTGAATGTATAGATTGCTCTAGGTTAACAGACATTTTAACAATGTTCTAATGAATGACATGGAATGTTTTTTCATTTCTTTGCATCTTTCTCAATTTCTTTCATGAGTGTTTTATACTTTTCAGAGTACAGATACTTTTCCTCTTCAGTTAAGTTTATTCCTAGGTATCTTATGGCTTTTGGTGCAATTGTAAATGGGATAGATTTAATGTAAATGTAAATTTGGTCTCCTTATTAGTGTAGAACTATGCAATTAATTTCTGTGCATTGATTTTGTATCCTGCCACTTTGCTGAATTCCTATATGAGTTTTAGCAATTTTGGGGTGGAGTCTTTTGGGTTTTCCACATAGAACATCATATCACGGCAAGGGAAACAGTTGACAAAACCAAAAGACAACTGACAGAATGGGAAAAGATATTTGCAAATGTCTCATCAGATAAAGGGCTAGTATCCAAAATCTATAAAGAACTTATCAAACTCAACACCCAAAGAACAAATAATCCCATCAAGAAGTGGGCAGAAGACATGAACAGACATTTCTCCAAAGAAGACATCCAAATGGCCAACAGATACATGAAAAAGTGCTCAACATCACTTGGCATCAGGGAAATACAAATCAAAACCTCAATGAGATACCACCTCACACCAGTCAGAATGGCTAAAATTAACAAGTCAGGAAATGACAGATGTTGGTGGGGATGCGGAGAAAGGGGAACCCTCCTACACTGTTGGTGGGAATGCCAGCTGGTGTAACCACTCTGGAAAAGAGTATGGAGGTTCCTCAAAAAGTTGGAAATGGAGCTACCCTATGGCCCAGCAATTGCACTAATAGGTATTTACCCCAAAGATACAAATGTAGTGATCCAAAGGGGCACCTGCACCCCAAAGTTTATAGCAACAATGTCCACAATAGCCAAATTATGGAAAGAGCCTGGATGTGCATCGACAGGATGAATGGATAAAGAAGATGTGGTATGTATATGTGTACAATGGAATATTACTCAGCCATCAAAAGAAATGAAATCTTGCCATTTGCAATGACAATGGATGGAACTAGAGGGTATTATGCTATACGAACTGAGCCAGTCAGAGAAAGACAATTATCATATGTTCACTCATATGTGGAATTTAAGAAACTCAACAGAGGAGCATAGGGGAATAGGATTAAAAAATAAAACAAGACGAAATCAGAGGGAGAAAAACCATAAGAGACACTTAATCATAGGAAAAAACTGAGGGTTACTGGAAGGGAGGTGGGTGGGAGGATGGGGTAACTGGGTGATGGATATTGACGAGGGCACATGATGTAATGAGCACTGGGTGTTATATAAGACTGATGAATGACAGAACTGTACCTCCGAAACTAATAATACATTATAGGTTAATTAACTGAATTTAAATAAAAAATAAAGTTGTTAATAAGTTTCAAAAAAAAAAGAAGTGATTTGTAGTCCTATATCAACATATTTACTATAACAAATACAATTATATCATATTTCCAATCTACTACAGTTCTCTAAATTGTGGACATGTGAGAATTATACCAGAATATATCTGAATTGGGCTTTTCTTTGAAAATTAGCCTCTTTTTTTACTACATTATATTTACACGGTTAATCAAGTTAACATTGGTAATATGGATGGTCACTCACCATCTTGCTTTTTAAAAGTAGGCTTTGTCTTATTTGATATATTTTGGCCATGTCCTTGTTTTTTCCTCTCATTTACATAATTTGGGTGGAAACGTGGTTTTATTGTGTCCAGCAATAGAGAACAGTAGCAAGAATGAATAGTAGTAATAATTGTCTGCTCTTATATTAATATTTCTTTCTGAAAAAAAATGAAAGCTGCACCCTCAGAGGGTATTATTATATTTAAAAACTGTATTTATTATAATGTAATATTATTATGTTACCACTAATCTTTCCTATTCCAGTTAATTCTATAAAGTTTTCTCATCTGTAGTATTAGAAATTGATAAAATTCACTGAACTACTATCCCTGACAGGTAACTCCTGCCTTCCTTCCTACAAAAGAAAGACTGTCACATAAAATTTCCATCAAAAGAATTTTAAGACTTCTACAATTTTGTATGCATGTAAAATTCATGTAACATGTGCATTCATGAAGACCCTCCACACTGTGAAAACTACTAACTATGAGAACCGATCGAATGAGGAGGAATGCCAATGCCCCTGTAGGTGGAAAAGGGATAAGAAGATTTCTAAAAGGAACCTGAATGACAAAACTAGAGCCTGATGGTATACTTTGTTTAGACTTTCAACAGAGATTTCCAAAGTCATGAACTGTAGATGTTGCTAATTCCGACATTTTATAAAACGACAGATAACTCATTTTGTGTGGTATCTTCTACGAAAAAAAATAATTTTTGTCTTTGTCTGTCAAGGGCTGATGATGTAGCACAGAAACTGAATACTAAAAGACTCCCTTTTTAAATGAAGGACTTCATGTCTACAAACTTCCAGAACAAAAAAGATTTCTACTCTCTGGCCAGTGGGATGAAGGGATTTTTTCTAATGGACTACACATGAAATCAGGCAAGGTGTTCAATAGACATGGAGGAAATATTTACTGAGTGTTTCCTCTGTCTAGTATGGACCTAGAATTTCAGGAAAGTTCTGTAATGTATATGTACTGCTACTTGCCTATGAGCAAAGACCACCGAAAATTCCCAGCAGCCAGTGGTATTTCCTATTGGAAAAGTTACTCTGTGTGAGTTTTAACACTCAAGGAAGGTGGCCTAAAGATTCTTTTGCTTCTTTTATTAGCCTGAAGAGAATGTTAATGATCAGGTGCCAGTTCTCTTTGTGCTTTTTTCCTCCTCAATTACCTTACAAATTGGTGTCTAAATAAAGCAGGCTTATTACTAATACTATTTCTGTACATTTTACTGAGTCTTGGAAAATGTGTCATACAAGAGCAATGTGCAGTGTCCCCAGCCCTGCTGAATGTTTCTCCTGCCATCTGCTTTATGATTCTTCACTCTGCTTCTCCCACCTGGCTCTAATAATCAAGCAAACAGAGAAGGTAACAGCAATCTCTGTGGTTTTCTTTCATCCAGCCTGTCTCCTCTTGTTGATAGTTTTGTTTTCTTGAGACCAAATGTCACCAAAAAATGAACACAAGTTACTGGAAGGCAGCATGTTGTGGTGTGAAGACAGAGGGGTGAATTTGAATTGTGGTTTTGTTCCTTATTCAGGAGTGCGGACTTAGAAAAGTCCACATCTCTCTGTTACTTAGTTTCCCTAATGCAAGTGATAACGATACCTAGCAGGAAGTGCTGTGTAATTAGAGATAGGAAAGATATAATGTTCTCAGAACAGAGCCGGCATGATTTAAATGATAGCTAGAAGTAAAAAATGAAAATTGAAGTTTTCTCTCTGTAAGCAGCTTGGAATAGAATTGGAGATAACATGACATACACACACTCACAAAATCAATATTAGAATAAGGAATATGATTTTGTCAAATGATTGAACAGGATAATCATTATTAGAGAATTTTAGAAGCCTGAAGTGAAAGATCCTGTGACATTCATAGCTAGTGGCCTTTTCTGAGCCAAAAGCACCACAGTGGGATCACTGTTTTAGGCAGGTGCTTGTGGTTGATGTAAGACACCAGAAGTGGCTACAGGAGGTTAGAAAGCTATTGCAGAAATAGCTTTAACAGCATGTTAAAGGCTGGAACTGTACAGACAGATAGTTCTGTTCACATTGGAATTAAAAGCATTTAAGGACTGAGGGGAGCAAGCCGCACAAATAGGTAATTCGTTCACCAAATGTTAAACAGAGATAAGCATAATTTCTTCCACAGATAGATTGGTAGCGTCATTGATTTGAAATGAATTAAATTGCATTGAACTACTTATTAATCCAGAGAAAACCAATTGGGGTTATGAAGAAGTATCTTTACAAATTATTTCCCTAGCAACTTCACACCCTGGTGCTAGTGTTGAATTTAATAAAACAGGGCCAAAGAAGCTGTGGCTATTGAAGCATGTAGCTTAGCTACAGAGTGGAGGGAGAGCACACAGGGCTTTATCTAGACTGTTTCACAGGGATATGTAATAGCTCAGGATCTGCTCTCTCCCAAGTTCCTAGTCCTCCCTTCATTCTTAGCCACCTACACAGAGAAAAGATCAGAATTCTAGGGTCCAATAGAATAATAATAATAAAAAATGTGTCATTTTATGTTTGCTTAGTACTTTATAGTTGTCAAAGTATAATCCATATATTTTCAGCAGTTTTTATTGGTCACCTTCCCTAAATTTCTGAATATATTCTTAAAAATATATTTCATTTTTTCAGGAGCTGCATAATATTTACATCGTTGAAGGACTTTCTGTGAATTAAATTTTTAAAAAGCTTAAAAATATCCTTATTTTCAAATCACTTTAGGGATACTAGATGAATAGAAATATAAGAGGTTCAGCCAGAATATTTATGTCTCTTGGCAAGGAAAGGAAATAGAAGAATGGAGAATCTAGATTTTGTTTAAGGACCCAAAATGAAGTGTTTGAGATAGAGTCTTGAAGATTCTGGGCAATAGAAAACCAATAACATTTTCCCCTATATCCCAGTCCAGCTTCTTGGATGTATCAGTTTAGTATTAAAATGGTTATATAGGGCGCCTGGGTGGCTCAGTCGTTAAGCATCTGCCTTCGGCTCAGGTCATGATCCCATGGTCCTGGGATCGAGCCCCACATCGGGCTCCCTGCTCCGCGGGAAGTCTGCTTCTCCCTCTCCCACTCCCCCTGCTTGTGTTCCCTCTCTCGCTGTGTCTCTCTGTCAAATAAATAAATAAAATCTTTAAAAAAATAAAATAAAAAATAAAATGGTTATATAAGTCTTTAGAGAATGAGGATGGAGTTTCCAGAAATCTAAATTCAGATATTGAGAATAACAAGTATTCTCTTTATATTAAAAGTGACTCTTACAACACAGGGTGCTCAAGGACAAATGCCTAAGTCGGCAAACACATATTTCTCATCATCAACTCTAATAAATATGAGCTGTGCAAGTCACAATCTATCATTGTTCCTGACAAGGAAATGAATATTTTTTTAAAGTATGTGCCCTGAGTAGATGATTCAGCTCTTCAACTATAGGAAATCAGTGGTGAAGCATAATAAGCCAAAAGCAAACGAAATAGGAGAGCCTTTTACTGTGTGTGTGTGTGTGTGTGTGTGTGTGTGTGTGTGTGTGTGTGTGTGTGTGAAAGAGAAAGAAAAGCATCAGTATAGATAGGAAGTTCGGATAAAAAAAATTGAAGATGAATTTTTTTAAGTGCCTTAAAAGACTGTGTGTTTCAAAGCAATGATTCTGAGGATTCAGTTAATACTACATTTTCTAAGAATTTAAACATCTATTTGGGGAGGGCATGGAAATAATAATTAATTAGGGACTAATCATGCTATGTCTATCTTTTCCTCTGTTCAGATACGTTCTGAGCATAAATTTAATCTAAGTCCCTATGAGACTATATCCAAGGATATTTTAATATGGCAATATCATAATAACAATGTGTAAAGTAATATTAAAATGAGAATTCCTTGTATTGCCTATGCTAGACAAGATCATAGCTGAAGCTAGAAATTTCAAAGTAGCAGTTTATCAACACATCTTGCCATACTTAATGCAAGAGTTAATTAATAGTTAAATTTTATCAAAAAATAAAAAAATTGTGGAAAACATAAAACTGGATGTGACAGCATAACAGTGAGCATAATCTAAGGCTCTCCTGAGGAAATCAAGAAATATCATCATTCTGGTCAGAAGTAAAATCAGGGAATATCGTTTTAAGAAAGTCAAGGAAGAGAGAGTTCTGGTAAACAGGGTTTGTTGACATTGCCTACCATTTCTCAAGCTCAGATGAGATAAGGCCTGTCGAGTACTCTTTTGGTTTAACAACGTGGAGCTCAAAGTTGACCTTAATTAGAGAATATTGGTATGGGTGTGGGATGAGTGGGGACTAATGAAATAGAGAGATTACAAGTGAGTATGTCAAGAAGAATGGTTGAAAATAGAAAGAGATCTAGAGTAGTAACTAGTAGAGTGGGTGGATCCTAGGAGGGATTTAAAAGATGGATGAGACTTGAGTAAGTTTATATATTTGTAATGATAAGGAGTCAAGAGAAGGAGAGAGGTTGATAATAAAGAGAGAGAGAAAAAAATCAACAAAACAAAACATGGAAGGAGCTCTAGAGACAGGCATATATTTGAAACCAATTTAAATAAATTTTGAATACTCTATAAAAAGTTCATTTGTGCTTGTGTGAAATAAACCTAAGACGTATTAGAACCAATGGAAATAATATAAAAATACACTTTTTTTGAAGAGGGGTGGCTAGGTGGCTCAGTTGGTTAAGCATCTGACTTTATTTCAGCTCAGTTCATGATCTCAGGGTCATGATCTCAGGGTCGTTAGATCAAGCTCCCTGTCAGGCTCCACAATGGGCATGAAGCTTTCTTGCACCTGCAACCCCCAAGATTTCTCTCTCTCTCTCTTTCAAAAAAGACAATAGACTTTTTAAGAGTGGATGAATTAATAAGTTATGAAGACCAGCTTTCAGTAGATTGAAATGAGCTTCATTATAAAATATATTAAATAAGTGAGAAAATATTAAGAAGGTTGATCATAACAGTAATGGGTTTTAAGTTTTATGAAATGCTGTGATAATTAGGTCAGAATTTTCAAGTGGAAATTGAGTGATCATCCTTAGAAATGCAAAATATGCATGGAACCTATAACGAGAATGCTATTAAAGTGTTCAGCTAAATATAATTCTGGCTCAAAATAATAAGCTTTCATTTATCATCCTGAGTCTCAATAAAATTTGGCTCCAAATGTTTTTATGGAAACTAAAATTCTTCATAATAGTTTTTACAGTTTCTGGAATGAGAATTTCTGAAACTCTTCTAGGGTTGAAAAACAAGTTTTTTTTAGAGTTGAAAACCAGTGAAACTAGTATATAGAGATATAATTAAAGAATTCATCTTTTTAAAAACTTTGGTTCAATTCAGTCATTACAGCACTTCTCATGTAACAATGTAACTCAATAAAGGTTTAGTTTATTGC
Source organism: Callorhinus ursinus (assembly GCF_003265705.2). Classification (NCBI taxonomy): domain Eukaryota; kingdom Metazoa; phylum Chordata; class Mammalia; order Carnivora; family Otariidae; genus Callorhinus; species Callorhinus ursinus. The sequence continues at coordinate 25,222,158 of NW_027397076.1, forward strand.
CTACATTTGGCTGTGTCATTCCATCCTTCCATTATTTATGCCACTACTGGAAAGAAATCAATATCTGTTTATATGCTATGCCTGGTTAAAAAAAAGTTTCTTCATAACTCTTAGTAAAAACCTAAAAATGAGAAACCCTATATTCTATTATAGGAATATGACTTCTCATTGTGTAACAACACAAACACCCACTATCTGTTTATATTTCATTGCTGCAAGTAAAATTGAATAAGATAACAACTTTCTACATATTCACAAGAGAACAAATTTCATAGACGTAGCCATCCTATCCTCTACAGCATTTTAAAAATACTATGACTATTAATAATATATTCTACTTAATGTTACTTATTATTTCATCTGATGTATTCAAATATTTTTGTTTTTATTAAGTAAGTTCTATGACCAACGTCGGCTCAAACTCATGACTCTGAGATCAAGAATCGAATGCCCCACCAACTGAGCCAGCCAGGTACCCCTCAAGTATTTTTAATAAAACAATTTTCACTTGCCATCAGAGTCAGTCACTAATAATAATTTAACTGATTTTTATTTGTAGTGCTGAAAAACATACAATGTGGGTCAGAAATTAATATTGTTCTCATGCAAGGAAGGAATGCATGTGACAGACACCATATGTGAATACATACTGAGAATAAGAGATAGTTTTCAAAATTAAACATATCTTTAGTTAACTAAAAAAATATTTAATATGTAATTTCAGTTAAATCATTAAAAATAATTCCAAGGAAAGGTAGAGTGATATAAAGTAAAGGAGCATCTTATTTTATTATTGTTTGCCTCCCTCTCTGTCTTTGACATAAGAGACTCTTAAGTATAGGGAAAGGAGGTGGGTGGGGAGATGGGGTATTTGGGTGATGCACATTAAGGAGGACACTTGATCTTGTGAGCACTGGGTCTTATATGCAACTGATGAATCACCAAATTCTACCCCTGAAACTAATACTACACTATATGTGAACTAACTTGAATTTAAATAAAATTTTGAAAAAAAATAAAAATAAAGGAGCATAAGTTTTGCCTAGTTTTAGTCTTTCTTTTTTATTATAGTAATTAGTGAAAGTTCTTTGTAAACTGTAAATCCCTATACAAAAATGTCCTTACTAGTATTTTCCTATTCTGGTAATTAGAGTGAATTTTTTTTTCTTAAAACTTGTGATATTAGGAAAGGAAATATATAAGATGGGTTTTATAAAACTGTGAAATTTTATTTTCATTTGCTATAAAGTTTGATTATGATATAACCATACATCCTGGTCCCAAACCATTTTGAATTGAAGTAGTATATTCTACATATTGATTATTTAATTAACAAAATTGTTAATTAACTAATTTGATATTTTAATTATTCTTATTATGGACTAGGTGTTATATAAAATATGAATTGTAGCTCATCATTTCTTAAGTCAAATGAATTTAATTTGGTTTTAAAAATCCTAATTACAAAATGATTCTTTCAGTGACTTAGCATGGAATTAAATAAAATTTTTCCCATAATTTATGGAAGTAGCTTTTCTTAAAGCACTTTTTGTTTATTACTGTTGACTACAGTCATACTATGTAATGATAAAGGGGGAAAATAACTTAAAAATCTATTTCAGTATGGCATGAGAGGTGTAATAATTAATTCTGCCACTCTATATCATATTAAGGGAAATGTCCTATCTCAGGTGAATTTGGGTGTGAGAAATGCAGGGAAATTAATTTGTGTAGAGGAGGGCATCTATCCTAAAATGAGGATGAGAAGTGAAGGCTGCTTGTGAACAGGAAGTGACAGGGAATGGTGATGACATCCTTTGGATGTCATCAGAATCAGTCAACAGGAACTCCTAACCCACAGCAGTGCTTAGGCTGTGGGTTCATGTCAGGCAAAGTCATTTCCTGGTTCCTAGAGGTCACCTACCCCCATGCAGCACATGAAAAGTGGTTGGTGTCAGGGAGCAGCATCCACTCCCTGGAGGGTAGCAACTGGAAGAACTAGGCAGTGTTTGTCATCAGTGGCGAGAACAGTTCCAGGTGCAGAACTCCAACCCCATAAAGGGAATTGAAAGAAAACCAGGGAACTAAAGTAGAAACTTTGCAACTATGACAGGAGCAGGGGAAAGAAGCAGCTTGGAGGGCTCTAAGGTATTCAGAAATCTCTTCAAAGCAGTAGCTCTAGAACACGTCTTCATAAAACAGATTCTAAAATCATGCTGTTGACTTCCACACATTTTTATGGAATAAGTAAAACAAAATGGAGGCATCAGCCACTGTAGCTGAGCCATGAAAAGTTCTCAGTAAACTTCAAAATACTGGTATGCTAGAAATTGTACAGGGCATATTCTTGGACCAGATTGTATGTGCATGTGTGTATTAAAAGATATAATAATATAAATAAAACATATAAAATATAATCATTTAAAGAGAGATAGACAAAATAACCAACAAGATTGGTAGTTGGGATCTGTTTCTTTGGAGAGAGAATCAATATCAAAATTGCTGAATCTCTAGGAAATAATAAAAGTCAAAAACCTATGTGTGGACTTGATCAAGGTGAAGTGACAGAGACTCAGTTTACTCTACCATCTAAAAACAACCAAAAAAATAATGAGCAAAATCTATAAAACAGTATTTAAAACACTGGACATCAAGCAAGGAGGAACAGTGATCCCTAAAATGTGTGGCGCACATGCAGTGAGCCCTTCCCCAGCTTTTTGCCTTGAGAGAGCCTTCATGCTATGTGGCACAGGGAAGTGGTACCTAGGTAGAGATTGGCATGCTCCCCGAGTTAAGGAGTTGGAGTTGAGATCTGGGGAAACCAACATGGATAGAGTCCTGCCAATCAGAATACCTGAAAAGAGACACTTCTGCACAGAGAAAGATCTGTAGTGGATTCCCCTTGAGTATTCCAGAGAATACCAAACAGTGCATGACTATGGAAGAAACTACCCGAGGCTCTGAAAAGAACCACCCTAAAGGATGGGGATGTTGTTTATAAGCATGACATCAAATACAAAAACCTTAAAGTAATAGGTTGGTGGATTGGTTTGCATAGTAGCTCAGAAAACTATGTCAAAAAGGTCCAAAGACAATGAGCAGATAAAAATATATGCATTATATGAAACAGATGAGAATTGGTTTCCTTAATATATGAAAAAATTCATAATTAGAGAAAAGATTAATAGTCCCTTAGAAAATAAAAACACCATAACGTTGCAGGGATATATGTAGGGATGATTATTACAGGGTCATTTGTAATTTAAAAAAAAGTTTTCCCATATTCTGTCAAGAAATAATGTGATTGAATATATTTTGGGACACTCATAAAATGAAATACTTTTCAGCATATAAAAAGGACAAAGGAAATCTCTGTAACCTAATACAGAGAGAAGAATAGGATGGATTATTTTGGAAATAAAACAAAATTGTGGAACATCAATGTAGCATGATCTCATTTTTGTAAAAATTAAAATAAATTATATGTGTATGTAATTAAAAAAGAAAATAAAATTGAAAAAGTCTATGAAGAGTTATATCAATAATGAATAAATATAAGAATATCACATACCAAGGGCCAAAAAATCTATGATCATGTGGATATATTCATAAAAGCACCACCAGATTTGTAAAACTGTAAACAGGTGATAAACATCAGTGTTGAAGTGTTGACACCTGCTATGTAAAATAGAAACTCAAGCAGTTGTTATTAATAGGACTTAACACTTCTTTAACCAATAAGGAAATGAATATTGAAATGATTTATTTGAAAACTAGAAGTTCCACTTATAGAAATGTTATCATACTTCTATAAATGTGGGAGCATATCTGTATAAAGATAGTTAATTGTTTATAATAATCTAAACTGAAAACAACTTAGTGACCATTCATAACGGCTGCTTAAAAAAATTAAGGTTTTGAAATACAACTAATATTCTTCAAGGCTTTAAAAGGATGTGTGCTATAAAGAGAATGTTTTGGATTTTTAAAATTTTTTAAAAGATTTTATTTATTTATTTATTTAATTGAGAGCGAGAGTGAGCGAGAGAGAGAGAGAGAGAGAGAGCACGAACCAGGGGAGGGGCAGAGAAGCAGACTCCCTTCTGAGCATGGAGCCCCACTTGGGACTCCATCCCAGGACCCTGGGATCATGACCTAAACCGAAGGCAGATACTTAACCAACTGAGTCACCTGGGCACTCAGAGAATGTTCTGGATTTTGTCAACGTGCCCCTCCACATACACTCCTTACTCTCTCTGCTAAGTTTGCACTACCTAGACTTGCAGAAATGTCACCAATAGCTTCCTTGACTTCTGGTTTCCAGTCAGGATGGGAGAGGAACAACAGTGAGAGTTTTCTGCCATTCCCACTTCCTGCTGGGTAATTAAGGTTAGAGTGAGCTGGTGGTTCCTAGAAGGCAATCCTATCTACCTAGTCCTCTCTTGTCTCTGTATTTTGGGGGTTGTTCCAAGTCTAGAGAAATGGGAAGATGCTCTCCTGTTACTTACCCATCCCTCATGTTACTGGCTTCCAGATACTGTACCATCCTTGTGGTTTTCCTTCACCTCAACCAAAACTTTATAAAGAGTCCCATTATTAATCTCTCCTAAAATTATTTTAGGTAGCCAGCTGGGACCCTAGGTAATATATATTGTTTGCTATAACAAAAGCAAGCTGAGTATGTCAGGCAGTTCAACTTAGAGATTCTGGAGTCTGGGCTTGAGTCCCAGCTATACCACTGACTAGAGTGGCTCTGGGAAAATTGTTTAACTTCTTTAAGGCTTAATTTTCCCATCTCTGAGTAAAGCAGACATTCTCTGCTACATTGGGCTATCATGAAAATTAATTGAGAACATGACTGTGATATACTGATCCAAAAGACTGGTCATTAGTAATGAAAGGCAACATGAACGGATTTCTTACAATGCACCATGTATTCCAGGCCACTCTATTTTAGTCTTTTCAATTGCTTATGAGTAGAGACAATTACACATACACGTGCACACACACACACACACATATAAAATAGTATCTGGAACATAGCAAATATTATTTTTTTAAAGATTTTATTTATTTATTTGAATGAGAGGGAGAGAGGGCATGGGGGGGGGCAGAGGAAGAAGCCGACTCCCCGTTGAGCGTGAAGCCTCACATGGGGCTCGATCTCAGGACCCTGAGATCATGACCTGAGCCAAAGTCAGATGCTTAACTGACTGAGCCACCCAGGTACCCCCATAGCAAATGTTATGTAAATCTTTGTGTTATGATTGTCATCTGAATTTCCTAATTCTAATGACGAGGAAACGGAGAGGTTAAATATTAAAGATTGGTTTATCAAACAAGAAATTTAGCTTGGATTTGAATTTAGGAGGAGTGGCTTCAGAACACAATATTTTATGTGCACTTATCAAATAAATATTACTTATGATGGTTATTGTTTATGCTATTTGTGTAAATATATATTTAATAAATATAATATTTACTGTATGTGTATTTATGGTATATACACACATATGAATATTTGTATGTTCACAAGCTATGTCAAAGAAGACTACATATCAAGCCATTATTTTAAAAATTACAGATGTAGGAATTAAAAATAAATTATGTTAGTGTATGTGTATCTATGTATGTGTATATCTGTGTACCGACTACCTGTATACATATAGATGTAAGTATCTGTCTATAAATGTGTACATATATAGCACATTAAGTTGTAACATCCTCTGCATTTCTACATGTATGACAAAAATCAGCACATGCATTTAAAATCATTTGTGCTTGCGTTTCCTAATTTAAAAAATATAACTTTTTCTTGTAGCTAATGGACAATAGTCAAAAGTTAGAAACTTGTTCCATCAAACAAAATCACTAAATATACCTTATGTTTTGAAAATGTATAGTTATGATATTTTAGAGAAAATAGTGTTTGTTTGCTTATGGATATGAAGAAGGCTATCTCTACTTATGCTAGAGGTATTTTTGCTTTTGTGCTATCACCAAACTTATATGATGATGATTTTTGTTTGAGAAATGCTATTTCACATGTGTTAAAGGAAAGGGTATACTTTGTTCATTTCTAGTATTTTAGGAGCCTCCAGTATTATTCAATATAAGTAGTTGATCTTTGAAAGCTGTTTCTCTTATTGTATCTCCCTCAAGAGTAGAAGCTGCCTTAAAATACTGAAATATGCCTCAAATAATGGACATCACATAAATTAATAGAATCTCTGGCTAATGCAGAACTTCTTCTAATGTAACCATGGTATCATCATTGAACATTTCTATTGTTAGTTCCCTATTCTACTGGAGAGAGGCAAAACAGCAGGACTTTTTGATATCTGAATAATTTGAACATAAAATGACAGAATATAATACAAAAGGAAGGTAGCTAAGTTTTATGTGAGTATGGATTTAAATATATATTTTAATTTCCAGAAGGTAATATGGATTCCTACGACAAAACAATAACTCTAATTTAAGCTACAATTTATTGTGAAGAATGAGGAGTGTGATGAAACATTCAGGCAAACTGTCAACCCTGATGCTTAAATGTTGTGATTACAGCTGCTATTTGAGGGCAGAAATCATTTTGCTTGAATTCCTTTCTGGTAAATTTATTGTTCAAATAATATGGTCCCTGAAATGTCATATAAAATGATAACTATGATCAATGGACTTGTGATTTACTTATCTATTGTTGATATTTTCAATGTCAGGTTGCAGTGTACAAAGAAAATAAAGAGGGCAAATCCGTGGGGAAAATGTTGATGCAAATTACAGACTATGCTTTTAATTCAGTCAGTGGCAGGGAAACTTCAGGGCATATACCAGCTTCACATGTTTTTTCCTTTCTTGTAATTGGAAGACAATAAATGTTCTAATAAAGAAGGTGTAAAATAACAAGAAACATTAGCTCCTTTGGTAAATGATATTGAACAAAGTGATGTGATGGTGAAGTTAAATTATATATCATTTATATTGATGAATAGATCTGTGACATAATTGATTAAGTTAATAGTTATAGTGTGAAGTTTAAATTTAAAAGCTCCCAGAGCAAAACCTTCAGAGATAATTAATTAGCTTTCCTTTGACCTGTCAGTCAAACACTGAGGGACACAGAAGATACCATTTTTCTGTAATTTTTTCCTTAGCTTCATCAAAGTATGTTCAAATATACAAAAACCTCCTACCTTATCTCTTAAAATGCTCTATCAGAGTTCCTAGTTAGGTTTTGGCAGATTTTTTTACAACTTGCATACATTCTTTAAACTGAAATATCATAATGATGATCTAATGACCCACTTAGGTAAATAACTCCTCAAACTAGAACTCAGAGTTCCATTTTTAATTTCCATGACTTATTTGCAGCTACTATGGACTTTTAAAACATTTTATGGACTTTACATATCTATGTTTTATTGTCTAGTATTGGAAGATGTTTCCTAACTAATCAGAGATGTAGCTTATAAGAATGAATATTTTATTTTAGTTCTAGCTTTGATTCCAAGCAACAAAAAAGTGATTTAATACTTATGACCTTATTTCCTTTACAGGAAAGGCTTTATTATTATTTGTATTAATATTATTAAGGATGGATTCTTTTTTTTTTTTTTAGTTCACAGTGGGATCATGGAGTGGTGTCATATATTGTTGCAGGCAAAAATTAGCCTTACTATGGACAATCATATATTATTCTCAAGTTTCTTACATGTGAATAAATTATTTGTACATGAAGGAATTACAAGTGTACTGGCATATTTCAAGTCCCACCCATCATACTTAGTCCTTACTTCTACTGACCATTTTTTCTGATCATACTGGAAATTCTTTGAAGAAAGGCAATATATTTGTTTTATTGTCTTCTGTTTTCCACAAAATATTATATATACTATCTAGATAAATATATAGAACAATTTTTCAATCTATGATACAAAGATAAAAATGATTTGTTTTATTTTGTCTTTTTTTTTGCATCTTTAAGTTAAAGTTTTCTAAAGTGCTCCTTATTTTCAAAGAGTTAAATGAAAGTGTAGTGGTTGCACTCAGTTTAAAGGAATCATTTAACGTGACTACATTTTAATATGTTTTCCTTTCACAATAATTAAATTGTGAAGTGCATGGCCAGAATGGCTCCTGATGTGAAAAATTTGCACTACAGTGATATTTAAGAATTGATTTATCTTGGAAAATTGACAACATAATGGATATAACAACATTAACCTTGAAACCAGGACTTATAATTAGCCAGAGTTGTCACGGAACAAAGGTCGCCATCTGAAGGTTATTTTCAGTATCTTTATCTGATTTCTAAAGGACAGACTACTTCATCTAACACCCACTGTCTAAGTGATCACCAAATAATCATTGTAAATTGGTCTAAACTAAAACACCTTGTCTGTCCATATACTTCTTTTGTTCTTTGATAGATAAGTGACAAAGAAAGAGAATATTAGATCACTCTTGCTGGTGTCCACATGGTGCCTGGCCCATAAACATATGCAGCCTATCAAGCCAGTGGTGTTTTATTAATCTCAGCCAGATTGACCAATGCAGTTAGTTCTTTCTAAAATGTGCCCTTCCTTCACAAGTATAGGTTTTTCTAGTTTTTCAAGTAGGTAATATCATTGCAACCCTAGAGTCTTGAATAATTTTCCCACTTCAGTAAGTTAAACATATTTTTGGGTCATGAAAACAGAATTAATTAAATCATTTAAAGGACTTTTAGGCAGAGAGGTAGGCTTCAATTTACATGGTAAGTACATTATTACAGGAGAAGATGAGAAAATAAATACATACAGTATTACTAAAGAAACTTTTCAAGTAATGTGGGTTTGTAAGATAATATAAAACAAGATTTAAATCAAAATGCCTAATATAAATATGGATGCAGGAAATAATGTCTCCTATCCATATAAATGCAAATAATAGACAGAGATGATAGATAGATGCTAGATAGATAGACGTATAGGTAAAGAGAAAGATCTTGTATTAAAACAGCAAAGGTGGAAATGTGCAGTGACTCGGTATGAAGCTGGTAATTGATAAATGAAAGATAGCATTCTTTGTATACTTATTTTATGGCAGTACCTATTTTATCAGTCATATCTTCAATTATTTAGCTAATTTTAAATGTGCATAATCCTTTATGCACAGTTTGAGTTTCTATTTAGAGTATATTCATATGAAATATTATAATTTATTTGTTAAAATTGGACCATTTAATGTAAATGTAACGTAATGTCTTTTCTAAAATGAACCAGAACATAAATGACGCATTTAAATTCTTAAAATGTAGTGTTTATGGCAAGAAACATAATAGGATATAATGATATTCTTAAACACTGACAGGAATATTGTTTATTCTTGCAGTAAAATGGAAAAGTTAAATTGTATTTTCCCATATTAGAGAAACGAACTCCCAGTTTTAATCCCAATACAATTTTAATACTGTTTTTGATAATATGAACCCAAATATACAAATTATCTTAGAGTACTTACGAGAATTTCCTGTAATATGCCTTCTGTTCAGAAATTTTGTCACATTTTACCATAAAAAATAGTAACTGTGAGGTAATTATTTTTAGGAGCCCACATTTTATTTAAGATTTTGAAACTGGTCGCTTCTCTTAAAAAAAAAAAAAAAAGAAAGAAAAAGAAAAAGAAAATCATCCCTTCTAAGGGAATGCAAACTGCCAGTACTTGGAGATTAAAATATTTTCTCATAACTGCTATCCTTGGTGATATCAGAAGTTAGCCTGAAACTTGTAATATTGAAATTAAAATCAAATAAATGACATCTTGGTGAAGTGAGAGTGATAAATAAATAAATAAAACTGAGTTATCAAACTCATAAAGTAGTTATGAAAAATTATTCATGTGAACAATGTATCTTTACACATTTCAGTTAATATAAAAAATCTTTTTTTCTTGAGTAAGCTCAATTTGTGAGCCACTCTTTGCATTATTAGAGCGCTATGTAAGCACACACTTACCTTCTTTAAGTAAAAATAATACCTTCAATCAGTTTAAGTAGATATTGCTTGTTTTGATAACTTGCTCACCTGAATTTAATAATTATTATAGTAATTGCTTAAAGAAAGTATGCCATATTCAATGTTTATCTGTTGTATCTGACATCATAAATATTTGTTGGCTGTATTAATAATTTATTATTTTAAACAGGGATATTTTCTGTAGATCAAAAACATATACAATCCTAAAATAGTCATATTAATAATATTTTGCCATGTCTTTTTATTTTTATGCTTTTTTAAAAGAGCTCTTATATATTCTTGTCAGAGCATCAGTATGGTTTGAGGAAATGATGTCTAGCGCTGCCTTCTCATACATTGTTTTAACTCCATACCATGTGATTTAGGAATACAAGCTGAAGTCCAGACAAGGATAATTTAATTGCGTTTTCCCCCAGATGAAGATATGAAGGATTCTCATACTTTAACAATCCAACCTAACCATATGTTTATATTCTGATAATGAGTCAGTGAAGATAACTGTATTAAAAAGCATTTTATAAAATCATTAATAAACTAAATTGTATGTTGGTGCCTTAAATGTTAACATAAATTCTATATAATTTAGTTGTGTATTTTCTACTTGAAGCTTCAGAATTGAGAGGGTAGAGCAAAGTATGTTTATCTAACAAGACCATCCCTGACTTTTATCTGCTTGTACAAATTTGCTCTACCATGACCTCTAATTTTTATCTCAGCTGCAAATACTAGGTTTTGCCTGGTTTTTCAGGTCTCGAATTACTGGTGCTAATAATAGCTGGCATTTATTTAGCTCTGTATATAAATGATCTTCTTTAATCTCATGCTGTAGATACTATTTTATCCTTATTTTTCACATAATGAAATGGGAAATACAGGAAGTTTAAATAATTTGCCTAAGGTCGACTGGCATATGATAGGATTTGAAAACAGGCAGTCTGCTCAGAGGATGTTTTCTGTGCTACATTTTATTTCCTTACTTAGGGAAAGTGTCCTGCCTTCCTCTTGCAACCTCCTGTGGGCTGGAATTGTGCTTCAGTCAGTTTCTGAGCAACCCTCACATGCTGCCAGACATCCTACTTGCTTCTCCTTGACGGCTGGTGTCTCCCCTACTAGGTGAGGACATCATGATTCAGATGTTCTGCCCACTGAAATATTGGTGTATAATTTACCACTGTACCTCGCTGGTACATCCCCCTGCCTTTTGCTTGCCCTAAGACCCTTTATAGTCTGAGTTCCTCCTACATGTGCTCAACACCTTCAAGATTATTAAATAAGGTCAGTTAAATGACTTCTACAATAATATGGCATGAAGGAGATTGCATCACAATGAAAGAAAGAAAAAAGAAAAATGAAATATTTTGTGGTTAAAACGCAACAAATCTTAGTATCATACTAGATACCAGGCCAAAATTTAGAATTAATTAAATGGAGATTTCAAAATTATGAACCTTAGTTACTGGAAGGTTGGATGTGTCATTCAAAACAAAGAGAAACTGAGAGGAGGTAGGGATAAAAAGCAAAGAAATAAACGTGCTTTTGGCTACACTTTTGAAGCGAAGGAGAAACATACAAGATATCTTGATATCACTATGTCCTCATGTTTATTTGTTCACCATACATGATATCATTTTTTCAAACTTTTTAAATATCTCTTAGTGAAATGGTGAAAAAGCAGAGCTCAGGAAGTTGCATTAAGAAGTACATAATAGGTGTTCAAGAAATTCATGGTAATTACCAGACTAAGGCATAGATTGATATCTAATTTTGACAGTTTCAAGGCCAATTCATTTCAAATTGAATGTGCTACACTCAATTGTAAAGAGATATCAAATGCTGTCACTAAAGCAGAATCTGCCATATAGGTATATTCAATTAATCTTAAAAACTTTAAGTAACTTAAAACTTTAAGTAAACTTAAAAAGACTTAAAAGTACTTGGGCACCTGGGTGGCTCAGTTGGTTAAGCGACTGCCTTCGGCTCAGGTCATGATCCTGGAGTCCCGGAATCAAGTCCCACATCGGGCTCCCTGCTCGACGGGGAGTCTGCTTCTCCCTCTGACCCTCCTCGCTCTCTCTCTCTCAAATAAATAAATAAAATCTTTTAAAAAAATTTAAAAGTACTCTAAGAATATTTATTTTTGTCCTTAATAACTTCAAAATGAAATGAAAAATCATTCCAAAAGTTTCCAATTAATAATGCTTGTTTTAATTGCAAGGTTATTTTTAAGGTGTTTAATAGGTATCTTAGTGTAAAATTCTATTTCATAAGGAAACAGAGGTTTGAAATAAGAGATTATGAGATTTGTTCCTCATAATTTGCTTAGGAAATTTCATGTAGTTATTATTTATAACATTTAAAGTATTTAACAAATTAATGCATTTATATTTTTAGAGAACAAAGAATATTTTTTTATCTGTTTCCTTTGACTTTGCTCTTTTTTTTTTTGAGTTTCTAAATAGGACACTAAACCCAATTGGACAGAAATTAATTTAAAGAGAATTATATTCTTCGGTATATCTTTAAAATTGATTGTCCTTAGGTTCTGAAGGGTTCAGAAATCATTAATACAATTTTATGTTGTTTTTTATCCCCTTTATCTACTTACCCTTCCCCCTACCCACCTTCCTTCTGGCAACCACCAGTTTGTTCCTGTATTTAAGTCTGTCTATTTTATTGTTTGTTTTGTTTCTTAAATTCCACATGTGACTAAAATCATACGATATTTGTCTTTCTCTGACTGACTTATTTCGCTTAGTGTTATACACTTTGGGTCCATCCATGTTGTTGCAAATGGTAAGATTTCATTCTTTTTTGTGGTTAATATCCCATTGTGTATATGTACCACATCTTTATCCATTCATCTATGGATGGGCACTTGGCTGCTTCCATATTTTGGCTATTGTAAATAATGCTGCAATAAACATGGGGATGCATATATCCGTTTGAATTAGTGTTTTTGTATTTTTTGGTAAATACCCAGTAGTGTGATTACTGGATAATATGGTAATTCTATTTTTAATTTTTTGAGGAAACTCCATGCTGGTTTTCACAATGGCTGCAGCAGTTTGCATTCCCACCAACAGTGCACGGGGGTTCCTTCTCCCCTACATCTTTATCAAACGCTTGTTTCTTCTGTTTTTGATTTTAGTTATCCTGACATGTGTGAGGTGATATTTCACTGTAGTATTGATTTGCATTTCCCTGATGATTAGTGACGTTGAGCATCTTTTCATGTGTCTGTAAACCTTCATTGGAAAAATGTTTATTCAGTTCCTCAGCCCATTTTTATTTATTTAATTTTTTAAAGATTTTATTTATTTATTTGACAGAGAGAGACACAAGCAGGGCAGGGAGTGGGAGAGGGGAAAAGCAGGCCTCCCGCTGAGCAGGGAGGCTGATGAGGGGCTTGAGGCTTGATCCCAGGACCCTGGGATCACAACCTGAGACGAAGGCAGACGCTTAACGGCTGAGCCACCCAGGCACCACCACTCAGGCCATTTTTAAATTGGATTATTTGTTTTTTGTGTTTTGAGTTGTATAAGTTCTTTATATATTTTGGATGTTAACCCCTTATCAGATATATACTTTTGTGCTTTTTTATTTGTAAATTATTACGCCAAATTGTTTTCTTGTCAACTTTATTAAAATGTGGAAACATCATAATAGTCATAAGAGCCACACATGATAATGAACAAATATAATGAGGAAATAAAGAACAATTTTGTAAAGAAGTGCATTTTATATATAAGCTTCTCTGTACCTTAATAGAAACAGATATAGAAATAAAGTGCATTTTAAAAATAGGATATTTAGGACATGCATCTGGGTCAAAGTTTCTTTTTCTATACAGATACACACATACACACACACATACACACAAAGACCAGGGGTCCATGGTTTTTGCAAGGTGCTGTACAATAACTGATATTTATAACTGGGGTCACATAGTACTGATGAATTATGTGATAAAAAAGAAGGTCTGTAATAAATATTTTGAAATAGATGAATACTAGAATGTGAACTCCATGAGTATAGATTTGTTTGTTTTAAAATTCACTGCCACTTCCTTGACATTAGCACATCAAGATGTTTAATAAGACATATATAGAATGAAAGAAATGAAATTCATAAATTAGGAATGAATTAGAGCAGGGAAGAAACTATCTGAGTATAAAAATATGTTTCTAGCTACTTGGATTAACACTGCTCCTCCAAGCCCTATATGCATCATTCCCGACCAAGTATGAAACATCATCTTGAGGGTGCCTGGGTGGCTCAGTTGGTTAAGTGACTGCCTTCGGCTCAGGTCATGATCCTGGAGTCCCAGGATCGAGTCCCGCATCGGGCTCCCCGCTCAGCAGGGAGTCTGCTTCTCCCTCTGAACCTCTTCCCTCTCATGCTCTCTATCTCTCATTCTCTCTCTCTCTCAAATAAATAAATAAAATCTTAAAAAAAAAAAGAAACATCATCTTGCATTTCCCATTTAACTCCTTGTTCCACTGTTACTTATTTCCATATATAACCAGTATAATGTTGTTTCTGGTCTTTACTCCAAATGTCTTTTGATTCTTTCTTTCACTAAAGTTTTAGTGTCACTTATTTTAGCGAATTAATAATCCAACAATTTAGGTGTCTTACCACTATCCTAGAACATCTCTCTAGTCGGATCATCCTTCTTATCCTAACCCTTTCTCTATTTCCCCCATCCCCAAAATAAATTCTGTATAATTGTTCAAGCTCTTTACTCATACTCTTACCTCCTAATGTAACTCATAAAAACATTTAAAACCGAATTAATATCTACCTTCTTTGAGAACCTTATTGCTTTGATATGCATAAAATTTCAGTGGATTATACCTTTACTTTTTTTATACTAAAGCCTATTGTGATTTTGTCTTATTTCTTCCTTAGGGCCTCAAGGAGTGGGGCCAGATTTGTTTTGTTTTGTTTTGTTTTGTCTGGTTCATATTGAGTAATATTCCGTCATCACTCAACATATACTCGTTCTGTGAATAAAAAAAATTCTTGATGCAGTCCTTCCTTTGCACTGGTTATATAGAATGGAAAAGGAGAAAAACCTGAAAATGGCAATAATATCCAAAGAATATTGATATGTGAACACATTAGTCAAAGATATGATTTTGAAAAGTATATTAGTATATGATGCTAAAGGGATAGCATCTATCCTGGATCTGTGGCAGAGGGAAAAGAGCCAGGGCAAAACTGTGATGAAATCTCTGTTAGGTTCTGGCTTAGCCAGTTCTTCCATGAACACAGTCAAATAACATGACCAGGCCTATGTCAATACAGAAGGGCTACATAACTCCTCCTATAGAAGGCAGTGCAATGAGCATTGCAACAGGTGGGGGTTTATAATCTTTTTCAGGGAATATTGTAATAACAAATAATAATAAAATATATAACAATATGCATTATAATAAAGTAATTAGATTTGTTTTCCTGTCCCAGAAAAAACTAGCCACAGTAATATATTGTGATCATATATAAATTTAAGTCTCTGCAATCTCATACTATCAATATTCATCTAAAAAATGCACTTGTGTATATACATACAAATTTTGCATGTAATTTCAGGGGATTCTAGAAATTTCTAAAGCCTGCTTAGGACCACATAGAGCTCTGACTTCCAAGACAAGAACTCTTATATTCTCTTTTCGGCTTGTTCCATCTCTTTCCCACCATCAATGGCTATATTCCTTGGACAGTCACTATTTCAACCTGTAATCTCCTTAAGCCACTGTGATTTGTCTTCAAAAATTATCACTTAAGTGAAACTTCCCTTATTCAATATTCTAGTAACATCTTGTTGCTAAATACACAGGTCATTTTCCATTTTTTAATCTTACTTGATTTTTCAGGAATATCTAAGGCTGGTCACTACTCCCCACTTCTTGCGATGTTCTTTTTTTTTTTTTTTTAACTTGTGTCCATAACATATACCCTACTAATTTCTCCCTCTTGTATACCTATTTCTTGTTAGAACCATTTTGTAAATATTAGCATTCACTGAGATTCTGGAATTCAGCCCTCATTTTATCTAACTGTACACTTTTCATCATCAATGTTGTTCACTTCCATGGTTTCAAATACCACTAATGATTTCCAAACATTTATCATCAGTCCAGATTTCTCATTTGATAGATTAGCTTTTCCAATGTATTTTGAATATCTCTAATAGGATGGCTCACAGTCAGATAGTAAATGTCAACATGACCAAAACTAAATTCATTTTGTTTTAACCTAAATATTCTCCTGTTTCATATCTCACTGAAGAGTAATTTAATCTTCATATCTTAACCTAAAATAAGTTTTTTTCTTCTTTCCCAACTTTTTATCCTGTTTCTTCCAAAATATGTTCTACCTTTTCTTGATTTTTTTTTTTTTTTTTGAGAGAGAGAGTGCACATGAGCATGAGCAGTGTGGGGTAGGGAGAGAGGGAGAGGGAGAGAGAGAGAATCTGCAGCAGTCTCCATGCCCAGCAGGGAGCCCACGCGGGGCTGACCTGAGCTGAAATCGAGTTAGACGCTTAACCAACTGAGCCACCCAGGTGCCCCGTTTTTCTTGATTTTAAACTTTCCTCGGCTCCCTTAGGTTAAATATAAGCTCTTAAACAAGATTTACACATTCTTTCATGGTCATGGTCGCTGTTTGAATTTTCATTCTCTTCTCTCTGTCTCCCTCAACCTCACATAGTAACCAAATTGGCCCTGTTCCATATGCAAAGTATAGTTTATCTGCCTTTGGTTATTTGCCATTGCTGTTACACTTTTACACCATCCATTCATGATTTACCTAGTAAACCCTTCTCTTCCTTGTCTCTGATCTCTCATAAATAGATTAGATGGTTCTTTCTGTGTTCCCATATCACCTCCAATTTCTCTCTTATTAGATTGTGTGACTCCTGACTCCTTACACAACTGGTTACTAGATGATGCCTGGACACCTAGAGTTATGAATAAAAACTTGGTTTACAAATATATAATATCAGAAACCCAAAGACTCATCTTATAATCCCAAACTCTAAAATTGATTGGGAAAATAAAACACAGATGTATACTGTAACAAATACTTACTATGGTAAATGATTACTAAAATAAATTAAAATGCACACTTGCCTAATTTCAAAGACTAATCAAATGGTCATAATTCCAGCTTGCCAGGAGTCCAGATTATGGTTCCCCTCTATAAATTTAACCAGGACCCTGTTTGCAGTTTGGCAGCATTTGGTGATAGTTGTCTGCCACAACTTACATACCCTATGGCATAATTTTGGGTTCTGTGGCTGAGTGAGACTTCAGATCCAGAGAACTGCTAATTGGCTGACACCTGGTTGGTCAGGATCAGGTTTTTTGTGGTTGCTATTGTTTGTTTTTGTCTGGAGCTCAATCCGAGGAGATAACACTGGAAAAATATTTGAGGTTATAAACTCAAACTTTGCCTCCTCACCTTCCAATATAAACTGTCATGGGACATTACCTTGATACAATGGTAGCCTCCAAGTACATTATCAGCATGCTATCCCAGAGGTCATGATATAGAAAAGCTCATAAAGCAAATTAAAATACTTACATCACACATTTTATCAATTTTATTAAAAACACACAGAAGCAAGGGAAAGAGATGGGATAGGTTTACACACATAGGATAAGGTAGTATGGAAGGACTGCATGATCTGAATCTCAAGGTATATAATAATCAAATGTCCTGTTCCTTCCTCTGCCACATCAACCTTCCACACTGATGGTGTGGTTACAAAGGCCAGACTTGAAGTTTGAGCTAGAGTTCAACAGGCAAAATACACTATGGCTCAGAGATACACACTTGTTCTACTAGAGAGATGCGGGGACAAATACACCTGGCTGATAGATGTACCTCTCCAGTTAGCCTAATAAACAGCCTTGGGTTTTATTTGTGTTACTTAAGCAGGGGACATATAGAGTCATAATTGAAGTCACCAATGGATAGCCAAATAAGGACTTTGTGAATGATAATTTTTCATGTATATCTATTGTATCCTGAATACTTATAGGCTCTTGTATCTTTATTCTTAGTTATATTTACATACTATAAATATATAGTTTACAAGTGTCTCATAAATATTAGGTATTTCTGATCTTTCCATCCCTTTCTGTCTATATTTAACACAATGTTCTTCTTTCTAACTACTTATCTTATATTTAACAATTCTCATGAATTCCACCCATGTCTAACAAACATTTTACTTACCAGCTCCTCATCTATTTTTTAAAACATTTTAAGGTGCTTTGCCTACATTTTACAAACTAAAAATGTATTCATCTAATATAATAGAATACTTTCAATAGCAAATGTGCATTTCACAAAAGTAGCCTGTTGTGACTGATTGTATTTGTGAAAAACAGCTTCAATAGTATTTGATTACCTTGTGATTTCGATGCTCTTCCCATTGAGAGGTGAGGGTCTATGTTTCTTTGCCTTGAAATCAAGTGGGCTTGTGACTGGTATCTGGTAATAAAATATGGTGGAAGTGATGCTATTTGACTTTCAAAGCTAGGTCATAAGAAGAGAAGCAGCTTCTGCTTCTGCCTTGTTCACTACTTGTTTTTGACTTCTGCTGTGATATCTGATTGCCCTTAGGCTGCCATGCTGAGAGGAACCCCAAACTATCCCATTTAGCAATACCACATGTAGAAGCCATAAGACCACAAAATGGGAGTGGGGGTGGGGGTGGGGGAGAAGTAGAGAGCAAGAGATATCTCCCAGGTCAGCCCCAGCTGCTTTAATGGTTCTACTCTTCCAGGTCTAGCCACTGTCACATTTCAACCACATGAGAGATTCTAAGCCAGAACTACGTAGGCAAGAACGTCCCAAATTTTTGACCCACTGATACCGTGATAAATAAGAAAATGATTGCTGTTTTAAGTTACTAAGTTTTGGAATGATTTTTTACTCATTAGCATATGCCAGAACACTTGCCATTTCTCCAGCTGGTCTTGACCTCCCTTCCATATCTCACCCCTCCACATTCATGAGATCTGAACGTGATTCTACCCCATTTCAGACTGAGCAGAAGACAAGAGCCAAACTGCTAAAGACACCATATATAACTGCCATTTTGAAGAGAGTTTTATAAAGATGTAAACTCTCTAGGACTTCTTGTTATTAAATTTTTCTTATTAATTTAATATTGAAGATGCTGTTTTTTGTACACAGTCTTTCTAAACCATATATTTGTATCCTTCATTATTCTGTGAATCTTTAAAACTATATCCAAAATGAGGATTACCGATGTCAGTTATTTTCATTGTTTAATTTACTATCTATGACTGCTTGCACATGTCTTTGAATGAAACATTAAGGAAAAGCTTTCATGTTGGTGATTTATTTCCCAAGGATTTCTCACCCAAAGAACAGAGTAATCACTGAGCTCACTTCATCCAGTTTATTTATGTTGCCAACTGATTCAGAGAATTAGACTGGTATCACTGATGTCAATAAACAAGGTAGTTAGGTAATCAGAAATAAGTTTGAGTCAAATTCTGAAGGATTTATATTTGGCAGGAGAAGTTAAAAAGTAGATGCCGCAAGTCAAGCTGTACGTGCCTAGCTTCTTCAGGTGCTTGAGTTGGAAAACCCAGGACTTAATACTAATGAGTTTTATCTTACCTGTAAGATTGGAGTTAGATGAGCACTGGATGTTATACACAACTAATGAATTATTGAACTCTACATCTGAAACTAATGATGTACTATATGTTGGCTAATTGAACTTAAATTTAAAAAAAAAGATTGGAGTTAGATTAGCATCACCAGCATAAAATTCTATGGTTCTTAAATGATAGAGTGAGGCTCCCTGAATTTGAGCAGAGGCAAAAATGAAAACCTTTATTATGCGGCTTTATGTTAGAATCAATCTCTTCTCTAGATGAAAACAACCACTGAATATATTTAGGATGTTTCTTTGCTCTTGATATTTTACCTCATAGTGGTCAAAAGAGGAACATAAAAGATTTTTTCCTACAAAATGTTATTTTGGGGCACCTGGGTGGCTCAGTTGGTTAAGCATCTGCCTTCGGCTCAGGTCATGATCCCAGGGTCCTGGGATCGAGCCCCACATCATGCTCTGTGCTTAGCGGGGAGTCTGCTTCTCCCTCTCCCTCTGCTCATGCTCTCTCTCTTACTTGCTCACTCTCTCTCTCAAATAAATAAATAAAATCTTTAAAAACAAAACAAAACAAAATGCTATTTTTTCTTTTAAAAGGAGAAAAGTATTTCTGAAGTCATTACTATTTTAATTTATTGCTCCTAGATTTGATGTCAGATAGCAGAGCGATGCAAAATGAAATTCTCTGGAACTTGTCTTCTCTTATCACATTTTGACTGCAGACAGTAACGAGCAGTTTTTGCTCTTCTCGAACACTAAGATATTCTTAGTTACGAGCTGAAATCTCGGTGACTGTTTGTTAAATGGGTACATTTTACAGTAATCCCATGTAAATGCATAAAGACTGATTAATGTAGTCTTTTCACAACAATTTATCTTGTGAGAACTGGTGCTTATGCATTTGTGCGGAGGCACAAGAGTCAGCAACGATGTGCTCAGTACAGCTCTTGCGTTCTGTGGTTTGCAGTTTAGACAGTAAGAAGAGTAACATAATAAGAAACATGAGACCTACATAATAAACAATACTTACTATTTGTGATCGAATTGGATATTAATTTTATGGCAATTGATTTCAATTAATTGCATTCCATCTATTTTTTAAAGTATGCATAACAGAAAACTTAAACATAGCATATTTTCTACATACCTTTTATTTCCATTATCACTTTCACAAACAATATGTGGAAGAAGCTGGTAGGTTTTTACCAAAAGCCTCTTTATTCTTCTTCCAGCCTTAAGGCTAGACTACTTTCCCAGCTTCTCTTGTAACTGGATATTGCCATGTGAGTTGTTCTCAGCAGTGGAATTTAACAAAAGTGTGTGTTATCCCTGGACCAAGGATTTTTGAAGTGGGTATGGTTCCTCCACCCTATCTTTTTCCTTTTGCTTATCTGGATATAAAACCCAAGGAGATAGCAGGGCCCAGATAAGAAAGGTGCTTAAATTACTGTGTGAAAGAAAGTAGACCACTGATCAATTCTCACTCTGGAATATTGAGAAAGTGAAAAATAAACTTCAATTTTGTTTGAGTCATTATGTATTTCAGGTTGTTTTGTTGCTTATTCTAAATATTACAATGTAATGGTATTGAGTGGCCTTCTTCTTTAATGAAATAAAGTAAGATTCACATTCCCACAAAACTATAGATAAAGTGTGTGATGGGAGTTACTTCTATTTTCTATCCAAATCCTTCTTGAAATTTGAATTCGACAGTAAGCATAAGTGCAGAAAATGTCATTTAATTGTTTTAACAATGTAAAACTATTGTGAATATAGGCAAAAACATATTCATAATGAGTAACTATATAGTTGAAATGAGGTGATACTGAGATCAAAAAATCTATTGAAACTAATATTGTTTGCTTTCTTTTTGCATCCATATTATCCTTGCACTTAAAAGACAGATTATTGTCACTTACTAAATCTTTGTTGTTGTCATGGCCCATGCTTCTTTTCTGCTTGATCTCAGTAACTTAAGCTTTACAAACAAAACCATCCTTGATTTTAATAAAACAAGCACTTTTTATTGTTACTAAAGAATGGTTGTATGACACCCTGCACTTAAGACAGTATATAGGTAAAAGATCATATTTGAAATAAAATGTACAGAAGGAGTATTAGTAAGTGTGGTTAGAAGAGTGTGTACCTCTGTGGACTAAATCCTTTCATTGATATAAGGCACTAAGACTAATGAAAGAGGTAATTTTCACTACCTCATCCTAAACCTATTTGACTACGAAGAAGACATATCTCATCTTAATCATTACTCCTTGGCTATTAAAAACCAGTAGGAACAGAGGATAACTTAGCATATTAATTGGTTTTATATTTGTTTGAGAGACTTTTTTGCCTTGAATGAATAACATTAGTTGTTTTTCTGGATCTGTACGTATTCTGTTCCCAAATTTCTTTGGATTTATTTAAGCAGTGGTTCACAAAGTGGGATTCCTGATCTAGCAGTATGTCCTTTAATGGGAACTTATTAGAAATGGAATTTCTCTGGTAACACCACAGACCTACTGAATCTGAAACTCTTGGGATGGATTTCAGAAATCTGTGTTGTAACAAGCCTTCTGGAGATTCTCTTATATGTTAAATTTGAGGACTATTAAGCTAGAAGAACTGGTGTAGGGGGTGAGTCCTCTTTACTCATGTGAATTAGTTGATGTAATGCCTTCTGCAAAATTGCTGCTTAAAAATGTCCCTCAGGGGTCCCTGGGTGGTTCAATCGTTGAGCGTCTGCCTTCGGCTTTGGTCATGATCCCAGGGTCCTGGGATCGAGTACCGCATCGTGCTCCCTGCTCCGCGGG
Organism: Callorhinus ursinus; assembly: GCF_003265705.2. NCBI lineage: Eukaryota > Metazoa > Chordata > Mammalia > Carnivora > Otariidae > Callorhinus > Callorhinus ursinus. The sequence goes on from NW_027397076.1 coordinate 25,244,648, forward strand.
AGGCCTGCTTCTCCCTCTCCCACTACCCCCTTGCTTGTGTTCCCTCTCTCGCTGTCTCTCTCTCTGTCAAATGAATAAATAAAATCTTGAAAAAAAAGTCCCTCAGTTTTGATAGAAAATGTTGTTTTCTTGTAGTGATGTTAGTGGTGAGAAAAGGAGAATGTATAGTTTCTAAGCTGAGAGTAACCATGAAGACTATCTCTTCTTACTAAAATATTTTTACTCATGACTATTTCCTGCCTTCTATTATCAAAATCTTCCTTTCTGTGATATCAACTACCAAGTATCTTTTAACTGTGTGTCAGCCACATGTGGGGATTATACTTAAAATTAAAACTTTTATTTGATGTGTGAATGGGAGTCAGGCAAATTAACATTCTTCTTGGAAATGGTAACATCGGAAGCTGTAATTGGCAAATGTTGATTACTAAGGAAATTAGAACCAAGGTTTAATAAGGAAGGAATTCTTCTACAGAGAGACATATTAACTGTCTTTAAACATAGGAAGTTCTCTCATGTGTAAAGGACATTTTATGTTTTCTGGGCAATTCCAGGGAGTGATAGTTAAGAGGACTGATTCTGATTAATATGTAAAAGCTATTATTAAATTACTTCTATCTGAAAATGGACTGGGCTATCTCTTGAGTTAATGAGTTTACTGTAGTTAAGAGTAGTTAAGCCACATCAAATGGTAGGTTGATAGAGTGGTTTAGACCCTACTCAAAGTGTGGTCTTATCTGGGAGTTGTTAGAGGTACAAAATCTCATGGTTTACCCCAGTTCTAGTGAATCAGAATCTACAATTTAACAAGCTCCATTGGTGATCTGTATGCACCCTGTGTTTGAGAACTAGTGCTCCAGTAGACATCTAATGAATCATCTAATTGTTCTTATACTTAATTCTTATAGGATTGTGTTGTGATGCAGAACTTGAGTAACAGTCTAGAAGAGAAGGAGGAAATACATGAGCATGGCCTCACATTCCACTGTGGGGCTGCTAAATGAAGTAAATGCTACTCTAGAAGAAAAGATTCTGTTTCCTGAATATTGTACTTAATTTAAGTAAGCTGGCATTTGAATACTACTTCTTTAGTTAGCTTTGGACTCTTTGTGTTAACCAAAAATGAAATATACCTCTTGGATTTCTTGCAAGATACTTGCATTAACCCCCATATTAAACCCAATGTTTAACCCTTCTCCCAGTTCCCTCCTCCATGCCCTCTTCCGGTTCACTAAAACTAGGATATGCTAATTTCCCTCACTGAAACATTTCCTTTTTGTTTAGGTACTGGTTTCGTCTCCTGCTTTCTCCCTATACCTGGTTGGATGGGTTTGTATCAATGGAGAGTAGCGGCAGAAGGAAAGAATAGGTAAAGGGATGTGTAGGTATAGGGGGAACTGGAACGCGTTCTAGAAACCAGACTTCGCCCAAAGCTGAAATTTACTAGGGCAGGGAGTACTAAACACACACCCCTTATAGCCAAAGCAGTGAATGGAGAGGAGCTGGAGAGGTAGTGAGAAGTGACAGATGCCACCACACCCTAGCTTGACTCAGGTCAGCCGTGACTACCATGCCCTGGTCCTGGGAGCAGGAAGCTGCTTAAAGAAATGACAAGCACGGAAGGCCAGAGAGCCAGAAGGTGCCCAAGCGCATTCATTCGCCTTCCCCCGGCGTGGGCGGTCACACGCTTCCCTGTAGAGACCATTGTGCGGGGGAAGCCCGGACGAGGAAGAGCGTCTCCCCTGCCCACACCTGCCCATCCCCAGCCCTTGGCTTCTCCGGGGGCACTGGGAGCAGCGCCAGCGCCGGCAGCCCGGGAGCGGCTTTGAGGGAGTCGTGTGTATCCGCGAGCGCGTGTGCGTGAGGAGGAGAGCAAAGACGTGATTACTTCAGAATTTATTTAAGGGCCGGTGGAAACCACTGCAGCAGCTTCCAGGGGAAGCCCTTGTTCCAGAGGAAGAGGAGGTGGCGGCTGCCAAGGAGAGGAGGGGGGAGAGACCGAGGAGGAGGAGCCCCGGCAGCCACGGCACGAGGCAAGTGAGGAGCGAAGATGCTGTAGCAGCCGCACCGGCTCCCAGCAGGTTGGTTCCTCCGGCCGACTGATGCAAGCAACGAGGCTTGCAAAGAGGCTGGGAGGAGAAACTGGGTGTGGGGGGCCGACTGTTTGCCTTTCCGGAGAAGAGGCGCCTCTTTTGAGTTCAGTGAGACACCCTAGCGCAGAAATAGTCCGGGGGCCAGGAGAGGACCCGTCGTGCTTCCCGCATCCCTGGGGACTCGCTTCCCCATAGCTTTCCAACTCGCGACGTTCGCCTTAAACTCCGGAGGGGCTCCGGGAGGGGGACTGGGTGGAGAACTTCTCTTCCAGATACTCCTCACGCCTTTCCCCAAAGCTCACGTTTGGAGGGACACCCTTCGGGTGGCCTGGACGCGGAGGGGGAGCAGTGTGGCTTGGTTAAGTTTCTATAAGTCAAACCCAGTCCCCAGCTCCCGGCTCCCCGCCCCGGGTCTCCAGCTGCACGCGCGGAGTCCAGGCTGCTCCGGCAAAGGGGCCGCTACTGCTTTAAGAGCCGCCTCCCCCTCTCCTCCCTTTGACAATGGTCTGAACCGAGCTCTGCTTCCCAAAGCAAAATTTGTAATATGCCATTTTTCCGATGGACGCTTCTCCTTTGGACTGCTGACGGAGCCGCGGGAAGATGCCGGCTTGCTGCCACGCCACCCAGCCGGGGCACGTTCCGGGAGGGCGCCGGGGCACTCGAGTGTCTAAGCTGCCTTTCTCCTCCGGTTGCTAGGGAAATGGTCCAGGAGTGCCGGGCGTGAGCTTCCCCTCTCGTCAAGCCTGAGACTGCGGTTGTCATTGATCTATTGAAGAAGCAAGACCCGAAATTACAGACATTAGGTACAGAAACTGTGCTTGAGTTACAAGGTTTCCCTTCCGCTTTATTTTTTTTACCACCCCCTACCTCCCCGGCCCCACCCCGCCCCCAGGGAAGATGAGATGCAAATTCCTCCTTGCCAATTACTGTTCCATACCTTTTGCTTTCCACCCCCATCCTCTCCCTTCTCCTATTTCTCCACCTCCTCCCTACTTGGCTCTCTCTTGCTGGGCGAGAGATAAAGAATTTTAGTGTGGAAATTATTAAGTCAACTTCAGGGTGGTGGGGGGGGGGTGTGGCTGAGCGATAACTGTCCAGCCGTGTGGCTAGAGCTGCTCTTGGCCATCGGTAAAGAAAGTGCAAAATGCTTCTATTAGAGGTGATAATAATATTTCCTGAGGACAGGGAAGATTTCAAAGAGTTAAATAGGAGGAGGAATATTCATGTAATGTAATCAGACAATGGCTAGGATTTCTCTCACCGAATTACTCCTTGTGGGTTAACTGAGGTGGAGCTGGGTTGGTTCTTAAGACTAAATCTTTGAAGAGGAAACTAACTACCGAGAATAATCGCATCTTTGCCTGTAGGAGGGTCTAAATCCCAGTGATCTGCTTCTATGAAGTGATTCATTGACAGAAAAAAAGCCTTTTGTAACACTATCATATTTGAATAGGTACTGCTTGAGAGGCATATATTGCTAAGAAGCACACTGCATCTCGAAAGCCCTTGGGCAATGACTCCAGTGGGCATTCAAAACTTTTATTTTGAAATCTGAGAGATTTGGGAGACAGTCAAGGTTATGTACTAAGAGTAAGGGAGTTGGTTTTCCTGGTATCAAATTCTTCAAGCTAAATTTAAGCACCGGGATAATTAAATCAATATTTTATTATTTTTTCTTCTCACAACAAAATAAATATCTCTAGGTCTTAAAACCTTCAGTAATTAATGAAAAAGGCATCAACATTTAGAAAAGGATAACAATTCATATATCCATTTGACTTTGGGGAGGGGTGCCGAAAAGGCAAATATCAAAGTGAGCTGTTAGGACGTCCTTCCTGGTTTTTCAGGAATTATGTGATACAATACAACTTTTAATACTGAAAATGATTGTGAAAGTTAAAAGTGGCATATGAGGATGAAGTATACTAGAGGGTAAATAGCCTCTGGAAGTTGCTTCAGATGTTGTCCGTTTCTATAAGAGGGTGTTGAACATTGAAGATAGATTTTTAATTGATTTTAATATCTAAATATGCATTTAAGAAATAGGTTAGACTGTATTTTCAGGATTATGCAAGACAAGTATTTTGTAATTTATATTAGAATCCGAGTTCTATTGCAAGAACAAAGCTAGTTCATGAAAGTGACCTTTATTTTTTGTAGAAAATTTTTTTCTCCTAGTTTTGATGACAAGATTTTAGATTTACTCATTTGGGTTGACTGTTGGTGGAGAAAAAGCAGAGAAATTCATTTTATTTCCTAAGTAACTTTAGCATAGCTTGATTTTTCCCAGTTGGATTTGAAGAGTTCAGAGTACCCACCAGAATTAAAACTTTAGGCATGGAATCAGAATGAATCGTAAAGGCACAATATTCTTTCTGCAAAGGTGAATGTTGGTCACCTTATAAAATAAATAAATACTTGTATTTGTAATTGTCCTTTAAATTTTACTGTGTGATCTCAGTCAAGTATTCTATTGGAGACTTACAATGGACTTGTTTTAAAAAAAAAAAATCATGGATTCTTATCCCTACTTACAGAAGAGAAAACTGAAGTTTTGAGAGGTGATGTGACTTGTTCTGGTTCCAATGCTGCAGGAGTGGAATTGAATCAAGTTGAGTGTAGAATTAATAGACTAAGACCCTAAGTCCCTAAGCTGCTTCTCATCATAGCATCTTTGGACTGACTAATTCAGAGACCAGCTTTTATACTGATATAAGAGTCTAAAGTCTGTGAATGTCTAATATCTCATGGTGGCAACAAGCCTTTGTTAGAATTAGGGTCATGTATTCAGAAGGAAGTTGTAGCTGCAATTACGCTTTTCCTTGGAATTTAAACCTTTTTATAAGTAATTCAGAGTCAAGATGTGCTAATGGCTTTTTTCCAAGAAGGAGATGTTTTAAAATACAGATTTAGGAATGTTTAAGTAACCCTAAAATGTAAACCTTGCAAGTGTTTTGGCACAAATTGTCACAGTGCAATCATTTCCTCTCCCAGTATTTTGTTTTAACCTTAAATGTCAAAAAGAAACACATTGGCTTCTGGTAATGATTTCTCAGAATGACACAGCTGTTCAGTGTGTGGATTTTCATGCGTGACATGTGAACTAATTGTTTTTAATATTCAAATGTGTTAGAACAGTTTTTTTTTTCCAATTCCTTTTCAATTAATGTAAAGAAAATGTATAGCAGTTAGAAAAGAGTCTCTTTTTTCCAGGTTTGTGATAATGTTTAAATAATATTCAAACTGAGAAAAACACACAAAAAAAATACTATTTTTTCATCCATTAGGTGGTTAGCGACAGTAACAATGCACGAATGTGTGTGTGTGTGTGTGTGTGTGTACATGCATGCGTGTGCACTCACATGTGCGTTTAAATAAATCTTACGTATCTATTCTGTTACCTATTTTAGAGTGATTTAACAAGTCAAATATTTGCCTTCAGGTAGCCCAGTGTTTTGAGTGATGAGCAATAATTCAAAGTATTATCTTAAATTATCCTAAAATTCATACGCCCCTGTAATTTTTTTACATAGGATATCAGTAAGAAAATACTTTCCTTTTATCTTTTAAAAAGTTTCTCCTAGTTTTCAGGGGGCCCTGACCAAATCACTCATATAATTGAATTTATCTCTTCAATAACCCAATTTATTTGAAGAGTCACATAAAAGTATTAACTATTGAGCTGTTAAGTCTTGACATTTTATTTGACTATATCACCAGAAATATTTTCCTAATGGACAGGAATATATAGGCAGAAAAATGAATTGACCTTGCATTATAAAACCAAAGAATGCTCCAGGATCAACAGCCAAACCAGCATTTCTCCACATCAGCCTTCTGCAAAACCACCCCCTCTAATTAATAGCTCCTGGCCTCAGTACAACAGCTGAAATTGAGATGGGTTTGATTCTTTTTTGAACACAAGATAAAAGATAAAGGAAAAAATGAGATAATTTCTGATTTTTTAAAATGTCATACAGTAGATCAGTGTTGCATCTTGAAGTCTGTTGTCTATTATAAATCAAATTAAATTATTTAAAAAATATTCTGAATAGTTCATTTATTTCATGACTGAAAGCTTGTGATTAACAGCTGAGATGTGAAGTAACTACATTAGCTAATGTAATTTATGGTTTCTGTTTTGGGGAATATTTGAGAGTGTTATTTTGTATTGTTTGGATGGAAAACTGACAATGCAGTTCACAGGAAACAAAAGAATATTAGGGGCAATTATAATAACCTAAACAACCTCAGTCTATTTCATAGAGCTTACATTTAATTTAGTCAATATCACTTTATCTACTCTGTGTAGATTACCTTAACAATTTAGCACATAAAAGTGATAAAATGGGAGTTGTAAAGTCAAGAAACTTTAAACTAGTTGGTATGAAAAAAACCTGTTGATAAAATCTGAAAAAAAGTAAAAACTGATTATTATATAATTTATATATAAAATGAATCCTTAATTATTTGTAGATTCCCTAAATAAAGAGTGAACATTAATTCATTCAATTATTTAAGTCATTCAAAAATCAATTACTTCCTACCCATGAAGTGCTAGACACTGTGCTTGCTTTTAACAATATAACAAATAAGGGTAAGATGGTGGTATTTGCTGTAAGAGATTTGTAAACTTACAGGGGTAGAAAGGTGATCAACTAGTAAGTTGAATAACATGCTACTATAAATTGAATTGGAGGAATAAATCATGAAAAAAAAACCAAATCTTTTTTTTTTTAAGATTTTATTTATTCATTTGACAGAGAGAGAGGGAGCACAAGCAGGGGGAGTGGGAGAGGGAGAAGCAGGCTTCCCGCTGAGCAGGGAGCCCGATGCGGGGCTTGATCCGAGGACCCTGTGATCATGACCCGAGCCGAAGGTGGACGCTTAACGACTGAGCCACCCAGGTGCCCCAAAAAACACCAAATCTTTGAGAAGTAGGTGGAACCAACCTGTATTTTGTAGGTAGGAGCTTTATACATTATCAATAAATGGGAAAGGATATAGATTGGAGGAAGTCAATGAATCATATTTCATTGAGTTCAAAATATTTAGTGTGGTTGGAGTTGGGGCAGTGGGTAGGGGAAAAAAAGAGACAATTAGGCTAATGAGCAGCAGAGTTTGGTGAGTTGAGGGTCAGTTGATTTCTTTACTAAGACTTCCTTCCCCTTTACTTCCTTTAAGCAATGATGTGTGAAGTGATGCCCACGATTAACGAGGACACCCCAATGAGCCAAAGGGGGTCCCAAAGCAGTGGCTCGGACTCAGACTCCCATTTTGAGCAGCTGATGGTGAATATGCTAGATGAAAGGGACCGTCTTCTAGACACCCTTCGGGAGACCCAAGAAAGCCTCTCACTTGCCCAGCAAAGACTGCAGGATGTCATCTATGACCGAGATTCACTCCAGCGACAGCTCAATTCAGCCCTGCCACAGGTATGCTTCCTGGTAGTACTTGTCCTTCCTATTGCAATTGCAAAAGTGACAAGACTTAAATAAGCTGTGCTTTATTTCTATTCTTATAATTATCTTTTCCCTTAAATTATATGATATGCATGTTTTGGTGAGAAAAATATAAAAATAGATTATTAGTTCACATAAAAATCTTACCCCAAATTTGTGGTATGTTGGTGATGGTGGGTGTGAAGGCTGAGTTCCTGTCTGGTCTCTCTTTTTTTTTTTGAAAATTTTATCTGTATGTTTTGATGGGCCTGTCAGCTGTTGATCAGCATTCAACTGCCCAAACGTGGGAATAGTTTTCTCCTTCTTGCTCTTTAAACAGTATTATGACATTTGGAAATATGTATTTTCCATTTTTAGCTGTGTGGTCTGTCTTTGGAAGTGATTGTAGTTTGGAAGTCTGCTGTCCATTTATATTTTATTTGTCTTTCTTTAAAAATGCCTAACACCTGCTCAAAATTCTTGGAATTATCATGTATTATCCTCTCTTCTCAAAAAACATTTCAACCAGTTTCTTTAAAAAATATTTAGGAAAATAGAGAAAAGGCAAAAGTTCAGCCTTATTCTCACAAACTTAAAATTGTTAGAGGTCTTTTGAAATATATGCTTCTCAAGCATCTTATGTTATAGGAAAATATATCATTTTAAGGGTTTCAAGCTTATTTATATACAAAGTTAATTTTGAGACTCAATTTTCTTATTTAAGAACAGAAGACTTGTGTTTGTTTTAGATATGAGAAATATTATAGAATATGAATAAGATTTGCAATAATCACCCCAGTACACTATATTTTTCTTTTGAGTACGAATTTGATTGGCCCTCTACTTTAAGGACAGTATAGAAATGTTGAAGAGTTGACCTCTCTCCATGAAGTATGTCTTGTGGCAAATATCTTTTCATGAATATTAAAAATTATATAATAAAAATTGATGAAATTCTAAACCCAGCTGTACTATTAACTTGAAGTGTGATGTTGAGATACTGAAGACTCTCAGAATGGAAAGGATCACCTAGAGTCCTTTATCACATCCCTATCAAGAAACCCTGTAGCCCTATATGAAGAACCCTTGTTCCATTCGTTTTCATTTTCAGTCAGCTTATCTTGTGTTAAGATGCAATACTATGTTCAGTAACTCTAACTGGTTTGTTTAAATACGCAGAAAGAGTTGATTCATTTCAAAAGACAAGTATCATATCTTCACCAATTATTATATTTTTCAAGGTTGACATTTCAGTCTTTGCAACTCTTCTTCATAAGGTGATTTTTGAAAGATCACCATCATGCTGACTCTCCTTTAAGATTATATGAGTTGCTTAATAGTGTTAAATTGGCTCCTGGACCCCTCAAACTATTCGTTATCTTCTGTGACAAGCATAGAATAAACAATCATTTTTCTTTCTGGATAGAGTGTTTTATTAAAGAAGCCTAGGATTACATTATACATGGCGGCAAGTTCAACATACTTTCAGTATGCCCTGGGACAGTAGTCACCTGAGGTTTATAATTGAGTTGCATAAATGCAGCATGCGTTCCCATTTTCCCTAAACTCTTGTTGGAAGTTGATTCCTTGGTCCTAAGTGTAGGACTATGCATATATCCCTCCTGCATTATCTTTGTATATCTTATTCAAGCCTGATTCTGTCAGTTTGGATCCTAACACTATCAAACTGATTCTAAGAATAATTTAAATGTTTAAGTTATTTCTCTATCTGTAAAAAGAAGAGAGAACAAAGTATATTTGGGGAAAAGAGGAGAAAACTGGAAATGCTTTCATACATACTATATTGTGCAGATAAATCTTTTCTTAAAGGTACAATAATAAATTCTAGCAATTCTGTTGTATTGAATATCTTGATTATAGTAAAATCTAAAATTTTAAGTTTTGAATTTTAATTATACTGGTCTGTAATCTTTTGTTCAAAACCCCTGGGGTCAGTTGTATTTTAGAGTTCAGAATTTTCTTGATTTTTTTGTATGTAAATGATGTATATTATGGAACACTTCTCCAGATGGATTCTGGGAAGCACCTCATAATCATACATTTTTGTGTCTGAAGAGAATTCTATGAATATTCCCATTGCATGGGAAAAATGAAGACCATAAGTCTCTCATGTTAGTACAGGTCTAGTTTTGCACCAGTCAAGTTAGCAACACACTTAAAATGAAATACCAGTTTTCAAAGTATATGGGTTTTGGAATTACAGATTACAGATTATGAACCTGTACATTTAGATGGACATAGTTCCAAAGTCTTTTACAAATACTTTGACACTTTTTTTAATGTTAATTTGCATTTGACTATTATAAATATTTGAGTAACACTAGCAATCCACAGGTCCTTAAAGAGAATGATGGTCCTGTCATATTTTTAAAGCAAGCTTTTAATAATCTAGTCTGTACCTTAAGGGCCGTAGGTTTTCTGCAAGCAATAGAGTTATTCTTCTTTAATTGGTATCTTGAATCTTTTTGACTATTTTGTAAGGAGTGTGCCTATGCTGTTTGGTGGCATTAGCATTGGATATTTAGCTGGAAGGAGAAAATAACTATAAATGTGAGTTTTGAGGCATTAAACATTGCTGTCTGTAAAACATCAGATATTATGGATGTTAGGTTGCATCTCCATTGTTAAACCTTCAATGAGAGTTTACATTTATGTAAGTTGTGCAAATTCTCTTTGTAAATACAGAGTGAAGTGTGGACATAAACTGGTCCTGCCATTTGGATAGTGGCACTAGGCAGATTTATGTGTGAACTAACGACAAAAATTCATGACTAGCAATATGTAAAATAAATTTTCTTTGCAGAAAAAAAAAATAAAGCATGTAAAATTGAAAACTACTACAGTAACATAAAAATGAAAATCATTGTAACAAACATGGGATAGAATTCAAAGCAGGGTCAAACTTTATGACATATTATGTTTTATACAATACTTTTAGGTGTTGGTGATTTAGTGCTTTGCTTTAGTCACTTTCTCTCTCAACATTGCTTTGTGAACAAATGTAGCAATGATTTTAACAATCCTAACCATGTAAAATATATTGTACCATAGTGTTTAGTTTTTCATATGTGACTGGGTGTTTAAAGAGTACTAATAATTCCATATCTCCAGGCCTGATGTTTCTAAGCTACACACTCGATTTTTTACCTTTCTTATGCACAGATGCATCTTAATGTTCCATAGAACCTCAGATTCAACGTGCCTCAAACTCAGTCATCCTCTGCCTCCTCTTTCCCATCCAAATATGGTGCTCAATCTCCTCACCCAGACACTGAAAGTCCTAAATTCAATCATCACTGGGCCATATTGTTTTTAATCTCTTGAATAATTCTCAAATCTCTATTCTTTTCTGTTTTTTTTTTTTTTTTGCACCTGGTCCCAAACTTCTTTTTCCATCTCCTAACATTTCCACTTTAGCTAATATGTCATGCCATGTGTTTGAATAATACACAAACTTCATGCTTTTCCAGCCCATGAAACTTCATGCTTTTCTAATATCTTCTTCATGCATATTCATCTATATGCCCATAATGTACTTCCTCAATGTCTTTGCCTCACTACTCGTCTTAACCAAGAATTTATCTCTTCCAGGAAGCCTTCTCAGAACCCCCAGGCACATTTCCTCTGTGTTTCTTAGCCTTATCATTTCCCATTTTATCATCAAATTATCTGCTTATATGCCTGTTTCCTAACTTAGACTGTATGCTCCTTAAGAATAGGAAAGTATCATAATCATCTACAATGCTCTGAACCAGTGGAGTACCAGGTCCGTAGTGAGGGCTTTTAAGGTAAAACCAGAACTAAATGCGTATTCATTTGGATGGAGAAGGAACAATAAACTTGAAATAGGAAGATCTAGTTTGTATTGTGACTCTTTCATATATCAACTTGCATCAGGACTTCAGATTTCCATGCTACAAAAATCAGTTAATACTAACACCTCACAAGGTAGTTTGTGATGATTAAAGAAAATAACATAAGTAAAAACTAATTAATTTGTTGGGGCGCCTGGGTGGCTCAGTTGTTAAGCATCTGCCTTCGGCTCAGGTCATGATCCCGGAGTCCTGGGATCGAGCCCTGCATCAGGCTCCCCACTCAGCGGGAAGCCTGCTTCTCCCTCTCCCACTTCCTCTACTTGTGCTCCTGCTCTCGCTATCTCCTTGTTCTCTCTGTCAAATAAATAAATAAAATATTAAAAACTAATTAATTTGTAATGCATTAAATATGAAAAGACTTGTGTCTGTTTATTCAGAATGCCAAAAAATAAATTAATTTCTATATATGTATGTCAATGAGCATTAGAATAATTTACTAGGAATATTGATCAAATAGTATTAAATTTTTTGAAAACAGGACAGATATTTGTCAATTACTAATATACTTAGTAAGAATATTTAAAGGAAAGGGGAGGGAAGAAGTGAGTTTTCCATTTTTAAAAATCATTATTTATAAAAGTTTACAATTCTTTTTTAGCGCTTTTTTTTAGCATATATTGAGGGTCTTCTGTGTATTATTAAATTGTTATATATATTTGTAAAGGGGATAGGGAATAAGAGGAACATAATTTGGCTCCCAGAGAATTCAGGAAATAAAGTTGCTTAGAAAAAATATATAAATGGATCTAAATTAATATAGTACTAGAAGCTTATAGAAGTACTGAAAAAATTTTGAGCTATAATATTGACATATGATTAAATACAAAAAGTTTCATGTGTAAAGTGATATTAAAGAGGTATTTTCAAAAAATTTTGGAGGGGCTCCTGGTGGCTCAATAGGTTAAGCATCTGCCTTTGGCTCAGGTCATGACCTCCCTCTCCCTCTGCTGCTCCCCCTGCTTATGCTCTCTCTCTCTGTCAGATAAATAAATAAAATCTTTAAAAAAATGTTGGAAAGAATTCAAGGATATTCTTTCTATCCCAAATCAGAATCAAATAAGGAGAATAACTGACAGATATTTTTGTCAAAGAGTTGTAGTGTAGGAATGAAATTTTATATAGTGGCAGTGGAGGAATATGACCTGTTCATATATATGGTGACAGCTAACAATAGGAGTTTGTATATAGAATGATCAGTAGAATTTTGAGTGAACTGATGGTGAGGTAATAATGGAAGAATACTATTCTGCCATTTTGATTTAGATGGATTATATAACATACTCATCAGCTAGCTATCACTAAAATTATACTATGTAGAAAGACAAATACTATATGATTTCACTCATATGTTGAATTTAAGAAACAAAACAAAAGAACAGAGGGGAAAAAAGAGAGAAATTGGCAAAGCAAGAAACAGATTCTTAACTGTAATGAACAAATTGATAGTTACTAGAAGGGAGGTGGGTGGGGGGATGGGTTTAAATAAGTGATGGGGATTAAGGTATACACTTTGATGAGCACTGGGTATTGTATGAAAGTGTTGAATCACTATATTGTACACCTGCAACTAATATAACACTGTATGTTAACTAGCTGAAATTTTAATAAAAACTTAAAAAAATAAAATTATTTTATGTAACAACACAAAACTGCACTATAAAATCTTGTGCAAAATTTTGGGTTTATGGAATTCAGCTGATCTTAACTTGGATTGGTTGATCTTGGCTAGCTCACTTATGCCATTGGTTAGCTGAAGGTTGGTTCAGTTAGCTGTATGTTAACTGGCTATTGTTTGATCCAGGATGACCTTGGCTGGACCAACTGGGGCCACCCAGCTCTATCCATGTGTGTAATCCTGCAGTAGGCCAGCCCTGGCAGGTTCTCATAGTCATGGAAGAAGAGTAAGAGCAAAGCAGAAAAAAGCAAGTTCTTTTTAAGTTTCTTCTTGAGTCTTTTGGTAATACTTCATGGTCAATCCTAGAGACAGAGTGGAAAGCAATACGAAATTACATGGCAAAATTACAGGGAAGGTTGAAGCACAAGGACCACCACTGCAATTGGTCTATCACAAATATAAGCTAGAAGAGTCACTTGGGCCATTATTGTATTAGGGAGAGCATATCATGATAATGTAATAGTTCTAGAGGGTTGTGGGAACTTGAAATAGGATTGTGAGCCTTGAATCTAAGAAAGACAATAGAAATGGAAAGAATATTGAGGAGAAAGGATAGACAAGGACTGGTAATAAACTGAATGGCCAAGACTTTGAAGTTGAATCAGAAGATCTGAATTTGAATTGGAGTTCCACTTATTAGCTGAGGGACCATTGGTAAGTAACTTGACTTCTCTGAGACTCAATTTCCTTAATTGGAAGGAGGGATGATATCTTCTCTTGGGAGTGGTTGAAAGGAGGTGTGTGTATATGCTTCAGAAACCCTGAACATTTAAAAATGTCAGGAGGCATTTTGCATAAATTGGGGTATGCTAGTAGTATACCCCAAAGAGGAATTAAGTTGAAAGAGGCTACTTGTGGAGAGCAGGAATATGTTTATATTTTGACATTTTAAAACACAAAGTATTTAAGTGACACCTTAATCACTTAAAAGAGAATCACTTTTATTCTGGAGGCAGACTAACTAAGTATCTTTTTTGGCTTGTAACTTTCCAGCTCAATGACTTTGGTCAAAGTAGTTCATTCAAACAATGATAGAACCAGCCTTATAGGATCATTACAAGAAATGAATGAGCTGGAATGTGTCAAATGATCAATTCAGTGTCTCACAGATAGTACATGCTCAATAAATGTGAAATGCACCTATTAAGAAAAGAGAATAACTATAAAAAGAGGGAGCAAAAGATGCAGCATCTTTGACGGGAGAAGGGATAAAATGCTTAGTGCAGTGGCATTAGGTTTCATTGAAAAGGAAAGAGCTCGATCCAGATGTTATCTTCTCAGCACGATACGAAGGGATGTTGTTTGAGTTAATCAAGGGACACGTGAGACTAGCCATTGAGGAAGTGGAAAATTTGGGGAAACCATTTAGCAGAGTGTAGTTAAGAATTCTTTTTTTTTTTTAAAGGTAAATAAAGGGACTTGCAAAATTTGGTCAAGATTGTAGACAGTAAGGAGTTTTAGTGCTTTCAGTTTGTGCTAGTGTTCATTATTACCCAGTAAAATTGTGCAGTTAAGGTTGGCTAAGGATAATGATGATAATATCTACAGTAATAATAACAGCATCAATAGGTGCATTTCACAGGTAGGAGGTATGCTTATTTCCTCCAATTAGTTATTTTCCCCTGGCCAAATGAAATGGTGTTCACAAGCAGCCTTTGTGTCTCATGATTTGTAAATAAATTTATATTATATTTGTATCTTTTATTTATATCTCTTTTTTAACCTTTGTAATCAAGCTTTTATCATTACCATTCTCTTAAAAATACACTCGTGTATGCTACCAGTGGATACATATTTTGCAAATCTAGTGATTCTCTTTCATTCTTCATGCCCCTTGGCATCTCGGTGCCAAGCAATACTATTAATTATTTCATCTTGTAATTCCCATGTCCTAAATTCTTTATAGCCATTCCTTTTCTAGCTACTCGTTATGTTATCCTTCATTACTGATTCTTTTCCCACATACCCCCATACACTTATTTACTCTCATACTCATCTTCATTTACTTCTGTTCTTCAATTTTATGCATTGCCCTTTCTGGTTAAAGCTAATACTTTCCTCTAAATCTTTGATGCCTTGTTCTCAAGTCCCTTTGATTATTATTTTTTCTCTGTATCTACTATCTTCAATTATTCTTGCTCTATCAACTGCCTTTTTTGTTAACATATTCAAATTTATTTCTTAAAAGGAAAAGTACAAGACCAACAAAAGAGTTACTTAACACCGTGTCTCTGTTTAGCCACCAATCTATCTTTTCTTTTCCTGACACTTTATTTTGCAACTTGTCTGTTCTCACTGTCTCAGTTTCTTCGTTTTCTATTCACTTTTGAGCAACTGACATCTGGCTTTCCCTCAGACTCCTTGCTCAAAATGATGTCACCAGTAGGCAGTTGATGAATGCAGTAGGTCTGTTTTATTAAAATTCACTGCAAAGTTTGACACTGTGATTGCTCCCTTCTCAAAGAGCAAAACAAAACAAAAAAAGCCAAACACCTTACTCTCTTAACTTATATGACACCACACTGTCTTGGTTTTTAAATTTTTTTTTGACTTTTTCTTCCCCATTTCTTTTTCTGTGAGCAGCTCCTCATCGATCCCCTCCTTAAATCTTAAATAATAAAGATATGATGAATAATAGCAATAGCTAATATTTCGGAACACTCCCACTATGCCAAACAGTGCTTTTTTTAAGCATCCAGATATTCAAATGGGAGGCTTTCTGTCTTTCTCTTTAAAGGGAGGCTAATTAAGTGAGGTGTAAGACTTTATTCACAGAGAGTGCTAAGACATAATCCAACTAGTAAGTCCAACATTAGTTCAAGCTCCATTTTTAAGACTCTACAGAGGTTGAGATGGTAACCATTCCATGTATGAAGGCTGGGGTAATTACCCTTCAGTTGAGCCAAGTGAGATGAGCTTCAGGGAAAACACTTAAGAGAGCTTGATGTATTTCCTCCAGAAGCTGAAGGATATAGAGTCTGATGTCTAAAAGACACAGCTGTGGCTACAGATGCCCCGCCTTTGTAGTAGATTAAAGGGTCGCATGGTAGGCAAGATTCAAGTCCTCCAATGTAAAAAAAAAAAAAAAAAAAAAAAAAAGTTGGTAATTTTTTGAAGCCCAGGTCCCCAGGTGGTAGGCAAGCTTCAAGTCCTCCAATGTAAAAAAAAAAAAAAAAAAAGTTGGTAATTTTTTGAAGCCTAGGTCCCCAGGTGGTGAATAATGAGAGACAAATTGGAGGATTGATTCCAAATAAGAAACTGAGAGTGAATCAAGTAAAACTGAGGAAAAGTGTTCTTTGAGAAAGTCATGAACCTACCCCAGAAGGGTCATTGATTGTATATTTGCCATTCAGAAAGCCCTGACCATAGCTGACAACTGTGTCAACCACATTCCACTGTGATCTTACATTCCAGTTTTAGTTTCCCAGGCTCTGACTCTGGAAGGGTCAGGAACTGTTGCTATGAGTATAGGATGTCAGCATAAAGGGAGACCACGGTGTTCACATCCTCCATTGCAGACTTCAAAGCTTGAAATAAGCCTGAACTGAGTGAAAGGGGTGAGCTTTAGGTGGGATAGAAGCTTAGGGCTGTTCCTGTATGGAACTAGAACTATGAAATTGTTAGACTATTTAATTCCCAAACAAAAGGACAGATAGTTTATTTTCTAAGCATGAACAGAAAAACTAAGACACCTGCCTGAAATTCTGTTTGGGGTTCATTTCTTCACTTGAGGGAATCAGGAGACATAACAAACAATATTGATTTCTGAATCCAGCTCTTTCATTAAACTGGTTAGATGTATCATCTCAGTCAATCCTCACAACATTCCAATGAGGTCGTTATTATTATTCCCATTTTACAGATGATACAACCGAGGCACAGAGAGGTTAAGTAACTTGTTCAACACCACACAGTTGGTAAGTGGTACTCACCAGGATTTTATTCATGGCTTACTTTTGTTTTACTCTGAGCCATCTCCTTCATTTCATTATGCTCATTGGATATAAAGAAGTATTAAACTTCTCTGGAAATCTTCGTTATGAGACATGGGCCATTGAAAGTATTTCTCATGTCTACTCCTAAGTTTTAATAAGGCAAACAACGTTATTATGAGTGAAATATGAAAAGATTATTAGAGCTCATACAATTATATAAACACAATTATTTAAGGATCTCAAGTCTTTATAATATCATAACTTTACCTTTTAATGTATTGAGCATACTTTATAGCCATCAGATACTTTTTATAAGCAAGAAAGTATGGGTTGCATGGAAAAGTATTTAACAAGAAATAATAGTACGTGGATTTCAGTTTTACTTTGCTAAACCCCATGACACAAGAAAAGCATTGAACTTTTGAGACTTCTGTTTACTTACATGTGAAAGGGTAATTCTGGTTCTCTCTAATATGTTGAATACTTTTGCTAATTTCAAATGATGACAAAGGGCGTACCCTTTAGCTTTATTGATTTAATCATAACCATTTAATCAACACTTAACGACTTCTACAACCAGTATTTTAGGGCCTACTCTGTGTCAGGTTCAACGCTTAGAGTGTAGTGTTGCTGATATTTATGCTTTACTTTACAACCTTGGCTAATTATGGTTCCTAGGAATATATTGTGGTAATAAGAAGGTAAGGCGTATAATCCAGTGAATATCATGTCTATTTGTAAAGTCTTTGTAACTGAGGATTATCTCTAGTTATTCCATTGCCTTTTATCCTCTAATGGAATGAACTGTCCACGTTCCTGGAAAAAAGGCAGTTCCCTCTCGTGTGTCCAGAAATCATCCCCTCTTGCTATTTCAGGACAAAACTTTTCCCCTTCTTTTCCTACATCATCAGTGTATCCATCTTTGGTGGGTTATAACCAACAATATTAAATGTTCTTATATTTCTCCCATCTTAAAAAAATTCTATTAACAACCTCACCTTACTAAGTCACCACCCCATTTCTTTCCCTTTACAGCAAAAGTTAAAAAAAATTATATACACTCATTATTTCTCATCTCTCTCCACATTTTCTTCATTTTCTCTTGAATTCACTCTAGCTGGGCATTTACCCCCTAAACTTCATCTACTCTGCTTTGTGAACATTATCTATAATCTCCACATTGCTAAATGCATTGGTCAATTCTCAGTCTCATTCCTGTTAGTCAGCAGTTACTACCCACTTTTCTGAAACACTTTCTTCATTTGGCTCTAGGGCAGCACACTTAACTACTTTTCCTCCTACCTCACTGGTCACTCCTCAGTGTTTGTTGTCGGACACTCCTGATCCTCCAGACCCTTTAATGCTTGATGATTCCAGGACTCGGTACCTGTATCTTTTCTCTTCCCATCTGGGCTGACACAATTGATGATCTCTTCTATCTCCTGGCTCTCCATATCATCTAAGTGTTGATGACTCTGGAATTAACATTTCGAATCCACACATTTCCCATGACCTTCAGACTCCTATTGTCAAATGCAGAAATTTAGCATGTCCCAAATTGAGTTCATGATCTTCACTCACTCTTCTGCATCTCAATTAATAGCCACGTCAATCTTCTGTTGACTTAGGCCAAAACCTCAGTGTTTTCTTTCTTGCACACATTCAGTATTCCAACTCGCAGTAAAGTCTCTCCATTTTGTCTTCAGAATATATGTAGACTTGAACCCCAATAATCACTTCTACAGCTCCATCCTAGTCAGAGTCACCATCTCTTATCTGGATTAGACAGCATTTTCCTAACTGGCTCCTTGCTTATGTCCTGGTACTTCATCAGCCTGTTGCCAAAATAGCAACAAGAAAGATCCTGATTCTGATAAAAGGTAAGTCAAATTTTGTTTCACACCTGCTCAAATATCTGAGATCTCCCCTCCTCAGTGTAAAAGCCCAGGTCTTCAAATTGGCCTAAAGGTCTAACAGCTGCCCCCTTCCCTTTTTCTGTCTGATATCATCTCCTGCAGTTTTCTACCTCATTCACTCTACACCCACAATCCTGGTGTCCTTTGCTGTTCAACATGTCAGGCATTCGACTGCCTTAGGGACTTTGTACTGGCTATTCCCTAGGGCTGGAAGGTTGTCCCCCAAAACAACCATGTGACTGGCTCTCTCAACTCTTCAGGAATTTTCTCAGATACCATCTCCTCAGTGTGGCCATGCCTGATCAATGTATTCAAAGTTAAAATAGCTCCCTCCTTAATATTTCCAATCCGTCTTTTCTGTTTCTTCTCCATAGCACTCATAACCATCCAACACGGTGTATACTTTATTTCTTTGCCTTGTTTATTGTGTATTTCTTTCTCCACTAGTCTCTGTTCCATGAAGCCAGGGGATTCTTTTCTAATGGTTTACGGCTGCATTTTCTGCCCACAACAGTATCTGGCATGTCCTCTTGTTCAAAAGTACTAAATAATGAAATGAAAACAAAAGTCATTCTTTTGCTTGTTGAACATATTCTCTTTGGTATCTACTTTGTGCTTATTTGGTTAAGTCTCATATAGCCATATAAAAATTAGACAGCATATATTAAATATCTTGATAGAATAAGAAAACAAATCCAATTTATAGAGCAGTATGGCTAAGATGTTGACAGCACTAAAGTCCTAGTATATATGTCTGGTGTTGATATTACACTCAAAGGTCCTTCTAGAATGAAGTGGGTTTTATGTCAAGAGATTGTGGCATTTTTAATATTTTATAAATCAGAGCAAGAGAGATCAGAATGTAAATGGCTTGCTTTGAAAGATAGTAGTCCAAGTTTTTTTTTTTTACTTCAAATTCCATTTCTTTTCACACTTTCATGCCCTTTTATTAAAGAGTTTATTTCCTAAATTAAGCCAGCTTTCTTGAAAGAAGTGGTGTGGATAACTATGACACGCTATGATACTACTACCACTCTTTGAAATCTCTATCGGACTTTCATTTCATGGAAGGACAAAAATAAAAGTAGAATATTTTGGTTAGTTTTTATTTTTGAACAGTTTACCTTTTAATTATTGAGTCTTTTCCTTTCTTTCCTCTTTTTTTTTTTTTGCTTGCTCTTATTCTCGTTCTCTCAGAAGGAATGATATCAACAGAAAAACAGCCATTAGTATTCTCAAGATGAATTTCTAACTTGAGTGTTCCACTAAATTTTATAGTCTAATTTGATGTACTTAATACTAGCATGCATATGATTAATTTGTTTTTATTAATCTTTGAAGAAAAATTTTAGATTCAATAACAGAGACATTGAAATTTACATTGTTTACTTTTTCTGGATCTTTCTCTTCAGGACCTTATGGCTCAAGACAGATAGCAGCCATCACAATGTTCTAGTCTGGAAAAGAGAAAGAGTTTAGAACTATAGTTGTAGAATGCTTTACAAGCATGACTATCACACTCTATCTAATTATATTACACATCTTTGCGTTGATTTCTGCTACTTAATTAGTTTACAAAATAGTAGCTCTCTATTAACTTCTATATCATAGACCTTAGGAGGCACCTAAAATTTGTTGTCTGGTTACTTAACAGTCAAGATTATGTGAATAATTCTTGGTGAAGATTAGTATATCAAAGGAACATAGTGTTGAATTTTAAATTATTCTTTGCATTGCAACTGAGTTTGTGACTCTAATTTTTTTTTTTTTTTTAAAATACAGATCTACTAATTTCCCCCAAATGTGACAGAATGTCTTCCTTGGGCCTTGAATTTGGACACTTTTCTCCCAAAATGAAATTTTTAAATACTTTTTTGCCTCCCAAGAAGTGAGATCCTTGATACTGGAACTTGGGATAGGTGCTATGGGAAAAAGGTAAATATTCCTCTAGACTCTCCCTCCCAGGAGAAGTTCAAGAGATCTCAGATTGCCTGTAAAGGCTGGTGTAAGGGTTGACAGTTGTTCTTACAGTATTCAACACAAGATGAAGATTTCTGTTTTGAAACATTACTCTGCCGGCAAGCCCACGTTAATCTTGATGTTAATTAGAGGAAATTGTTCAAAAATGGATGTGATTAGAACTTGGCACCACATTGTTTTATATTAAACTAATTTTCCTGAATTATTCTTACTTATGATTCTCCTTTTATGCCTAGTTTTAGGGTAATCTGCTTCAAATAAAATATGTAATATTTTGGCTCAAAATTTATTATATATTTATGTGAGAGTGTAGAATGTGCATTTATGTTCTAGTGACTTACAAAAGATCATTAATTGATGAGTTTAAAAAAAAAGTGGGTGTTAATTTAAAATTTTTCATGATAAAATCTTACCTAACGATCTATTTCTAAGATAAAGGAGATAAATCAGTTCCAAATAATAGCAAGATTATTTTATCTTTATTAATTTTGTATATGAGAAACATTATTTAATAATATTTATACAAAATGTCCTTATAAAAATTCTGTTAGTTAATTGCCTGACCTATTCTGTCATCAGGATATGGTCCTATGAACTATATACAATCTGCACAAAATAATCCATGGCAGTTGACATTGCTTGGGTTAGAAGAAATTTATCAATTAATATCTTTTTAGTAGAAAAGATTAGATCTCTGAAATCACTTTATTTTATTTTATTTTATTTTTTTATTTATCTATTCATGAGAGACAGAGAGAGAGAGAGAGAGAGAGAGAGACAGAGGGAGAAGCAGGCTCCCAAGGAGCAGGGAACCTGATGCGGGGCCCGATCCCAGGACCCTGGGATCATGACCTGAGCCGAAGGCAGACGCTTAACCATCTGAGCCACCCAGGCGCCCTGAAATCACTTTTTTTAATAATGTTGTTCGGTAAATTTAATTTTTCTTCTAAAAATGTAATTTCATTTTTACAGCTCCAAGTCTAAATTTCTATGTTGGTATAATTACAAATTTTGATGTCTCCCACTATGCTTATAGATTTTCTTTCTCCTTGCAGTTCTATTAATTTTTACATATGTTTTGAGACTGTTATTAGTTGCTTTCTACTATATCATTGTTTTATTTTCCTGACCAATTGAACCTTTATCATCATGAAGTGACTGCTTCTATTCTTAGGCATTTTCTCATAAATTCTGGGTCTGATTTTAATTATATGATATAGGATCTTTTTTGTTAGTCTGTCCTGTACACATTTACTTGTCCTTTTACTTTCAGTGTGTCTGTGTTTCTCTGTGTATTATGCACAGATAGCAAATGGTTCTTCAATTTTATTTGTATGCAGTCTGACAACTTTCTCTTTTAATTATTTGGTCTCTTTATATTTACTGTGATTACTTGACTGTGCTTAATATAATGTCTTAGTAAGGGCCATTTTCCTTGTCTTTTTTGTGTTCCATTTATTAAACCCTTCATGCTTCCTTTTGAATTGATTGAATACATTTTTTTATTATTCAATTTTCCCCTCTATTATCCTGTCAATTTTATACTGTTTTGCTATTCCTTTTTTTTTAAGGTTTTATTTATTTATTTGAGAGAGAGAGAGTATGTGTGTGCATGAGCAGAGGGGAGGGGCCGAGGGAGAGGAAGAAGCCGACTCCCCACTGAGTGGGGAGCCCGATGCAGGGCTCTATCCCAGGACCCTATCCCAGGACCCTGGGATCACGACCTAAGTTGAAGGCAGACGCTTAACTGACTGAGCCACCCAGGCACCTGTTTTGCTATTCTTTTAACAGTTAATGTATAAATTGTGATGTGCAAACTCAGTATGCTGAAGTGTAATGTTAATGTGTATTTTCCTGCCTTCTAATCCCATGTGTGTGATGCAAAAGATATTATTTTTTAGATTTATACAGGCAATATTTCTTGAGATTTATTCACACATTTACCATTTATGTCACTAATTCCTCTTTCTGGATCTTGAATCTTCCATTTGATTATCTTTCTTCTTTCTGAAGGACAGCCTTCAAAATTTCCTTTAGTATAGAGGATGTAATTTAGTATAGATGAGTAATTTCTCAGCTTAGGACTTTCTGAACATGTCTTTATTTTACCTTTATTCCTAAAGGATGTTTTCACTGGATATAGAATTTTAAATTAGCAGTTATTCTCCTTTGGCATTTTTAACATGTCATTTTATTCTGACCATCATTCTTGCCATTGAAAAGGCAGTTGTGAATTAGTTATTGCCTCTTTGAGGGTAAATTGTCTTCTGTTTTTCTTTTTGGCTGCCTTAAAGAATTCTTTTTAAAAAAGTTTTAATATCATGTCCTTACAATGTATTTTTTTTATTCTCTTCTATTCTGGGTTCATAGGGATTATTGACATTATAACTTAATGCCCTCTATTAGTTTGAGAACATTTTTACTCTTTTTTAAATTCAGTTACATTCCATTTTTACTCTAATTCTAGAATTCCACTTTCCATATGTTTATTCTTCTCATTTTATCTTTTATGCCTCTTACACTCATTTCTGTATTTTCTATTCCTTTATCTATGATTTATTATGAATTTTTTGTACTCACCTTTTGGTTCACTAATTTTCTCTACTGTATCTAATTTGATGTTGAATCTATTTATTTGGTTCTTTGTTGGGTTTATTGTCCTTTCTGATTTTACAATTTCATTTGTTTTGTTTTTAAATGCCAGTTTCCTGTGAAATTTTACAATCTTTATCACCTTAAACACTATAAGCATGGTTATTTTAAGTCTTTTAGATAGCTTCAATATCTGGGACTCCTATGGTCTGTTTCTGTTGTTTACTATTTATATTATCATTTGTTCTTATTGTCTTGTCATCTCATGTTTATGGTTATTTTTGACTATGGGGCAGACATTTGATTTGTAAAATTGTTAGTAGAAGTCACTTTAGTTCTAGATAACAGTTCTAATAAATATGTATGTATTTATTCTGGCCAGGTGTCTAAGAAAATAGCAATTCTCATTTACCTTTATTCAAATAATTCCTGGGGTGATCCATCATCCAGGGATATTCCTTCTAGAGTATAGCCTTTCAGAGTCTCAAATTCAAATGAAGAGGATTCCCTAGAGCCACTTTATCTTATCAGAACTTGACTCCAACTCCTGCCCCTTTAGCCCTATGAAGCTATCATATGTGCTAAGCTAGTCCCTTTAAAACTAGGGAAAAAAATAAAAAATAAAACTAGGGAAAATTATCAGACCTAAATGTCCAAGACCTTACTTTTCTCCTGATCCCAATTCTTCACTACTTTCTTGCTATATTCGGTCATAAGTGAATTATATATATATATATATATATATATATATATATATAATCCGATGTTTTTAGTTTTCCTTATCAAGAAAGCTAGTCCAAATTGCATGGTCTGACATTACCAGAAGCAGAAGTCCATGAGCTATAATGAGTACGATAAATGTAATTAATTGAAAAGAGATCTGAAAGCAATTTTCTTAAAATAAATATGCTCATTTCTGTGAAACAATTAAGCAATTATCTTTCTTAATTCATTTTCTAGTATACTCCTAGTCCTGTTATATATTCCTGCTAGGCTTCTGGATGTCAGTAACTGTTTCAACAGTGTTGAAAAATAATCTCCTTTCTTCCAGCATTTCCTCCTTCAAATACATCCTCCTTACAGCTGCAAAATTATCTATTTAAAACGCAAATCTGACTTTGCCACTCCTTTCTTAAAATGCTTCCATATTCACAAAAAAACAAAGCAAAACAACAACAAAAACACTATTAGAACCAATAAACCAATTCAGCAAGGTCACAGGATTAAAGATGGCTCTACAAAAATTGATTGAGGTGACCAATGATTAAACCAATATTAAAGATGGTATGTGATAGAAGTATGAAAATTAGAGAAGTATGTAGATAATGCATAAAAGCAAGGGTCAAAATAATGGAATGGGGGAAGAGAATAAGCATTTGTTGATCATGTATTATATTTCCAAGTATTACATTAGTTGCCACTTCCAAATATTTCATTTTATTCTCATAAGAGTCCTGAAATCAATCTCTTTAATTCTGTTTTATACATAGTAAAATAAAATCTCAGAAAAGTATGTTTCTTACTCTCACATTACTGATAAATGTCAAAAGCAGGATTTAAGTTAAAGTTTCTCTGATTTCATTTCATTTCATTTCATCTTATTTTTTTGTGGTAAGTAAGGGCACTTAACTTCACCCTCTTAGGTTTTTTTTTTTTTTTTAAGTGGGCTCCACACTGGAAGCCCACTGTGGGGCCTGAACTCACAATCATGAGACTGAGACCTGAGCTGAGATCAAGAGTTGGACGGTTAATCGACTGAGCCAACCAGGTCCACCCCCTCTTAAATTTTTTCAAACTGCAGAGTACAGTATTATTAACTATAGGCAAAATGTTGTACAGCAAATCCCTAGAATTTATTCATCTTGCATAACTAAAACTCTGTGTCATTATACCTTTAAATGCAACTTCCCTTACAGCACTTAAGATTTTAGAGTCAAAGATAGTTTTTTGGGAAAAAAATCGTTATATTTCTTTATTTAGGAAAATAATTTTATTTTTGCCTGAACTATAAAATTACTTTAAGCTGTCTTTTGATTAATTACATTTATCGTATTCTATTCTTGCTCTTTTCCTATACTGAACTTGCCCATCTGTGTTAACATAAATAAATATTTACTGTTAGAAACCTGTATGCATTATTTTTACTCAAGATGTTGTCTATAATTGCATTCAGGGTTGGAGTTAAGTGTTCAGCAACTATTTAAATGCCACCTATGTTTAATGTATTTGAATGTTTGTATCATTCCTGTATTCATTTATCCATTTTTATATTTTTCATTTTGCTTTCATCTATTGGCCTGATGGAATGTAACCTTAGGTAAACTTTCTAAGAAAGGTATTTGAGTAGTGCTATATTTTCTGAACACTTAACATGTATTACAGTGTCTATTGACTTTATATAAGGTCAAATTTCATGTAATATCCACCTATTTCATACTATATATCATACTGTGATAAAATAGGTAAAATAATGGGCTTTCATCTTCTCATTGTAATTTCTTTTCTAAAAGTTTTTGGAACTGCTCTTCATGCCCCACTGTACCACTGATTCTTCAGAGTAGTGACTAGAATCAGAAACAGAAATGATAGCCTCTGAGAGTTTGTGTTCCAGATACAGTTCCAAGGTATATCTATGTAAATATGTTATATATATTATATAACAAACTTGATTTGAACCACCACAATATGGACTACAGGTACTGTAATTTTATCCCTTTTACAGCTAAGGAAACTAACATAGAACAGGGTTAAGTCACCTTCCCGGGCTGCACAGGTAGTGTGTGGTAGAGTTCCAGCTGTAACCATGATAGTCTAATTTCTGAGCTCTTACGGTGAGCACCACTCTACATGGATATACTCATATACTGATAGACAACTTTTAATACCATTTCAAACTTACTTATTTTTAAACTAACTGATATATCCTGAAAGGAAAAGTTAAGGTGTTTTTCAGATACGATACTGGCAAAACAAAGTCCTTTTGTCAAACTTGAGACACCAAACTCTAGAAGAGTGTAGACCTTGATGTACAAAGAAAAGCATTGCCTGTGAAATTTGAAGTTTTGATTTCAAGTTATGTCAATGTCTTGAACCTCTCTGTGCCTTGCAGTCTTTGTTTTCGAAGAGTTGGTGAGGTTCATATCCATAGTGAAGAAAAATCAGCAAAAAAAGGACTGAACCTTCAGATTTAAGTATTTCATATTGTCATGTGGAAAAATGGAAAGGGACTCTGGAAAGTTACAGTTCCAGTCTCAGTTCTTCCAGACGGACCAAAGATAGCCTTCTTTTAACTGCTAGGATCAGATAGGAAAAGAAGAAAGGGAGATGAAAGAGAAGAAAGCATTTTTTGATCAGCCAGCACCAGGCCACCAGAGCAACCTCCAAAGACAGACTTCTGAAGGCAAAGACCGAGTTTCAACTGAACTTTGGAGCAGTGATGCCAGTGACGGTGTATGAAGTGGCGGTAGTTGTAATCAGAGTAGCAATACCAGGATGGCAGAAGCCCCAGAGATGTAATGGCTTCAGCAAAGATTGTTAACTCTTTTTTGTTGTCATTAAAGAGTAGCCTGTTAAGTGCTGAGGTGCTTGGGTGACTCAGTCTGTTAAGGGTCTGACTCTTGTTTTTGGCTCAGGTCATGATCTTGGGGTTGTGAGATCAAGCCCCATGTGGGGCTCTGTGCTCAGTGGGGAGTCTGCTTTAGATTCTCTCTCTCTCGACCCCCCACTTGCATGCACACTCGCTCTCTCTCAAATAAACAAATAAAAAGAGTACCCTTTGAGCACTGAGCAATTTCACTGTGCTTTAAAAAAAAATGGCATCTATTTCTTCTCTTGATTATTAGAAACTTTTCAGAAGCAACGCCTGTATTTAATTCAACTTTGCTATGTCTAACACTGTACATTATGTAACATATTGTAACTTTCCTGCAAATTTTTGGTAAAGTGGGATGGGCAAAAGCCAGTTTCAATGAGTTTGAGAGAAAATGAATTGAGTAGAAATAGAGATTTCAAGTATAAAGAGATATTTCAAGGAATTTTGCTATAAATAGGAAGATATAAACAGATGATGGGGAAAATGGAATCAAAAGAAATAAATGTTTTTTCTTTTTTTCAAGATAGAGTAACAGGATGTTTTTACACTGATGGATGCTGATGAGAATAATCTCCATAAATTTATGATGTATAAAGGTGGGGGGGACTTCCTGGAGTTATATCTTTAAGGAGGTGGAAAGGAAAGATAGAGGGAATGGCTTCAGTAGGTGCCATTTATATATTTTTTCTTTTCTTTTTTTTTAAAGATGTTATTTATTTATTTGACAGAGAGAGAGAGAGCAGGAGCAGGGGCAGAGGCAGAGGGAGAAGCAGGTTCCCCGCTGAGCAGGGAGCCTGACGTGGGGCTCAAGCCCAGGACCCTGGGATCATGACCTGAGCCAAAGGCAGATGCTTAACCAACTGAGCCACCCAGGTGCCCCTACCTATTTTTTTCTATGATAGTACATGAGATATGTCAGTAGAGATGCTTGTAAGTGGGCAGACAAGATTAGGAAGTCTGTGGAAGTTTTCTGCTGTTTGCTTCAATTTTCTCAGTGCAATAGGGAGCAGGGCATCAGTTGAGAGTGAATACAGGAAGGAAGGAAGTTAGATGTTTTGAGGATAAAAGATATGAGATAGTTTTCTAAGAGTGTGAAAGAAAAAATGAAATACAATATAGAGTATGATTGCTGGAAACTATTAACAGCCCCTTAAGGTTTATTATAGCATCTATTATTTACCTATTATTATATTTTCTTTTTTTGCTTTGTGCATATGCTTTCTTCTCTTTTTTTTTTTACTTGACTGGAATATTCAAAAGGTTATCTCTTTGTTTCTTTTCAATGAACTGTTATTTGGCTTATCAGCTGTATGATTTTTTCTTATTCATTTATTTATCATTTTAAAATGTTTTATTTTTGTAGGTTTTTGTTATTCTTTTTCTAACTATGGATTGGGTGTTTAATTCACATATTTTCTGTGTTTCTTCTTCATTAATATGAGTATTAAGTCTTCCCCCCACCAAGAACTGTTTGGTTTCTCTCCATTAGATTCAGATATATAGTATTTAAAATATTCTGTAGGGTTTTTTTTTTTAAAGATTTTAATTATATATTTGAGAGAGGAGAGCACACATGAGCGGGGTGGGTGCGGGTAGAAGGAGAGGGAGAAGCAGCCTCCCTGCTGAGCAGGGAGCCCAACAAGGGGCTCTATCCCAGGACCCTGAGATCATTACCTGAGCTGAAGTTAATTGCTTAACTGACTGAACCACCCAGGTGCCCCTAAAATATTCTGTAACTTTACAAAATTAAATGATTGATTATATAATTTTGATTTTCAGAAGATATTTTTAGATTATTTTCTAATTAGTATTTCTATCTATAGTGCATTGTGATCAGAAAATCCGGTCTCTACTAGTGCTGTCTACTAGTTCTAATATGGCAAAATTTATGAACTAAGGGAATTTGGGAATAAAGCTCCATTGTTTTTTAAGGTGTAGAATTCAATGTATATATCGTGTAGACCTCTTATTTGTTATTATTAAGTTCTTCTAAATTGTTATTTAATTTTTGTTCACTTGCTCTCACATGAACTGAGAAAAACCTGAATTAATTATATAGGCAATTTAATAACATTTTGTCATTCCTTGTAATTATAGAGCTTTCAAGTTATTAGCCAGGCATAACATAATGTCATTCTGAAGCTTATAATAAGCGGAATAATTAACGATCACTATTAACAACAACCTTTTGAAAGAAGATATTCTATAAATCTTTTAATATTATTTTTAAGATTATTCAAACTTAAGATAAACAGTTGAAACCAAGGCAAAAGATAACTGGAAATAGTCTCATGTGAAACAGTGATATGTTCCATTTCATTTTTCTTTTATTTGCAGATAGCTCCATTATTTAAAATAAGCAAAGGAATAATAGTTTGAAATTGCCTAAAATGTGCTTCAATCTCAGACATTTTAGTTGACAATTTAGTTAAAATTAACAGCAAATATCATTTATAATTTATCTCATTTTCAGTCTTGAAGGAGAAATGTCTCCTAATTTTACCCTCTAATTTGTGCTTTCAGATATAAAGCACCTTAAGTGGGGGAAAATTATCCCATTGTAGTATGCAGAATTTTCTCAATGGGCTTGCTTTATAGACAAAATTCTAGAGTGTCTTTATATTGCAAAATTTGCATTATAATAGATGTTTTTGCAAGAACGTAAGGCGCTCAACTGGAAGCTTTTCAGTGTGTACAGGGAATTGTGTTCTACTGAGCGATGACATGATTTTTTTTTTTATAAAGAAAAGTAATTATTTTCTTGGATACCTGGGGAATGTACTAGAATTGGAATACGAAGGGCAGAGTAGGTGACGATAATGATAGTCAAGATTATATTTCAGTGATCCCCCTCGGTACATCAATATGGACAGTTTTCTACAGAGTGATTCCTGTTAGTCGTTATTTTTGTGACACTTAAAAAAATATTAGCTTTCTACTTAGTACTCTTTTTAGTTTTACGTATTTAAAACAAGTGTATGGGGTGCCTGGGTGGCTCAGTTGGTTAAGCGACTGCCTTCGGCTCAGGTCATGATCCTGGAGTCCCGGGATCGAGTCCCACATCGGGCTCCCTGCTCAGCAGGAAGTCTGCTTCTCCCTCCGACCCTCTTCCCTCTTGTGCTCTCTGTCTCTCATTCTCTCCCTCTCAAATAAATAAAAAAAAAAATAAAAAAAAAATAAAACAAGTGTAGGTGTGTCACAAATCATCTCATTTAATTATCACTAAAACCTATGAGGAAGCTTGTGCAGTCTTGCAGTTGCATTTTCTGTAGACCTACCAACATTTCCTCTTTATGTTTTGTATTCAACTGCAAGCAGAAAGGGTGCTGTGAACTAGTTGGTGTTTTGAAATGTTAATTATAGGTTTCAAAGGGGATGCATGGAGTTAGTGGAGCAGTGAAATATGAGGCAGCAAAGAAGAGGCACAATGTATTCATAACCTTTGTTTTCCTGAAGATGTTTGCCTACATGCTTTAACCTGTACATATGTGCAACTAAACTTTTAAGTGAGGCTAGCCACAGATGATAGGTTATATCCTCAGGCTGGGTTCTGTTGTTTGCCATTATATATTGCCAGTTGATGTGTAATTCATGTATATCAGAAACCTGACAAGTTGAAGAGGTAATTAGTTTCCCTTATGCTTGTTGCACTGCACCTGTAAGGTCTCAGAAGAGAAATTTGAAAATAAATTACATCTTGGCAAAGCAGCAAGACCAGCTTAGATAAGCATCAAGTGGGCAGGTTTCTCAGAACAGGAATCTTCCTTAGGGTTGGAATGAGGCAATCTGGAAAGTCAATATTGAGACCTGAATTTGGGATAATAAAAACCTTCCCGTGTAGAAACTGGAATTTGTCTGAATTGGTTTCCTGATTTGCATTTGGGAAGGCAAATAGAAGAAAATAACAACTGTTTCTCAAGGGATTTTGCAATGGGAAGCTGAAGTTTAATACAGGAAGTGAGACAGATGCTCTTTCTCTCATGGGGTTCTGTGATGTTAGATAATACTTTGTTGATAAATGAGGAATTATTTTTTATAAAGTTTTGAAGGAAATCACAGAAGCTTTGTTACCTTTTATCACATAAATACATTAAAAAGGTTAATACAGATTTAGCCAATTTAGATTTGGAATATCAAGAGAATCCTCATTAATAATGACTTGATGGACAGTAAACATGGTTTAGAGAAAAACCTATCTCAAAGGCAGGTTGATATACATGACCTCAAGTTCTTATTATTGTATAGTGTATTCTAAGATTATTGCAAGGTTTCAACCACTTGACTTTTGGTTAAGATTAAATTTGCCTGGAAGGTGGGAGTTGAGGGAGAGTGTGAGGAGTGTGTCACATCGCAAAACTCATCTGGGTTATACCTACTCTCTCTATATTGCATCATCTATGTGAAGTTTTGCATTAAAACAATATTATTGTAGAGATAAATGCTATAGAAAACGTTTTCTCTGAAAACCTGATGCATTTTTCCCTTCTGGACAGTAGGAAAAATTATAAATTACAGATCTAAGCTAGTGACCTACACCTATCACTACAGATACTTTTTGGTTTTGCAACACATTGTTTTAAAAAGTAAAAATAGCTAATATTTATTAAGCCCTTATAATACATCAAACACTCAGTTATCCCATTTAAATCCTTACAAAACCCCTTTGACGTTGATAATTACAGGTGACTCTTAAACAACATAGGGGTTGGGGCACCAATCCCCATGCAGTCAGAAATCTGTGTATAACTTTTGACTCCCCAAAAACTTTAGTAATAGCCTACTATTGACGAGAAGCCCTACTGATAATATAAACAATCAACTAACATGTATTTTGTATGTTACATGTATTATATATTGTAATCTTATAATAAAGTAAACTAGAGCAAAATGTTATTAGTAAAATCATAAGAAAGAGGAAATACATTTACAGTGCTGTGTGCATATTTATTGAAAAAAATCTGCGTTTAAGTAGACCACATGGTTGTTCAAGTGTCAACTGTATTATTTTGTTTTCCAGATGAGGTGTAGGGAGACTTACTGTCATGTTCAAGGTAAAACACCAGTAAATGATAAAGCCAAGACATAAGCTCAGGCAGTCTGATCTCAGAGTTAACTTTTTTTTTAACCTACCAACTATAAATTAATTTCCAAGTTTTAAATTTGGGAAATTTTTATATCTGCAATTCTAGTTTCTCTTAAAACTTGGATAATCTTGTGACTAGATTTGTATTTATTCACGGAAACAATGATTTTAAACTGAGGAGCAACTGGACCTTTAGACACATTTCGGTAGGGCTATCAAATTGTACTCATGGGAGCTAAGACCGTGAATGATGAAAGTGATTGTGTTCTCTTCATTTTGATTATTAGGATATTCACAACATCTGTGACTGAGTAGTAGTTTTTTTCTTCCTTCTGGTATTGATTTTTAATGTTCATAGCTCTCTAATGAACATAAAATTGTTGTGTGCATTTCTTTTTAGGCATGACAAATTCTTTGTAGGATGCTTTATTCAACTATTGTGCTAAAATCTCTTCTGTAATTGTATAAAGAACTTGGGTTTTAAATAGACATAAATTTTGTAATAAAGAATTTAAATAGATTGCCATGGAAGAGTATTAGAGCTTCTATAGTTAAGCTGTGTTATCCTTAAGTATATGAAATTTATGTAATTGAAAAAAATGTGGATGATATAGTATGGTGCTATATCATGAGATTATGAAGAAAAGGGTAGAGTTGCTTTTAGACAATAGTTGTAGTAAAATATTTTCCTAATGGCAAAATTGGGGGGATATGCTTTGTGAGACTCCTAATTACAGTTACCTAATCACTGGGGACAGTCTTAAATCTCAGATTGCTTTAAGTGTGTGTGTGTGTGTGTGTGCACTCGCGCGTGCATGCACGTGCACTTATTAAGTGGAATGAAGTCAACATGTGTTAATGGAATAAATATTCTGCACAATTCACTCTACCAGATATAGAAAGCATAGTAACCATAAGCCCTGCCCAGCTGGAGCTTGAAAATGCACTGAGGAATAGGAAAGAGTTTAGAATATTTACAAAGCAAAATATATAGTCCCGGAGAGCAGACCATGGTTAAGCCAAATTGATTGGGGGAAGTTTTCTAGGAAAATCTCTGGGGTCAACATGAAAGAATCTCCAGACTTGGCCTTATCTACACCTGTTTCCCCATTTTACTAGTGCTCTTACACTTCCCTGCTTTATTGTAGTATTGTCATTTATAATAGCTGCAGCCAAGCAATATGAACTGTCAGTATTTTTGTCTTGCTAAGGTGTGACCATTTATCTATTTTATAATCACCTGCTTGTTGCACTTTCCAATTTGAGATTTATGAGACATTTTATATGCCAATTCTAATTTATTTGTTATTACTACCACACAGAAACATTTCATTTTTCTTCTGTATATGTAACATTTTATCATTTCTAGGAGCTTTGATTGGTCAGAGATCTTTTAAGTAATGGAAGTTGATTCTAACTAAATAAAGTGAAAAAAAGAGTTTATAAGTTGTATACAAAGCAGTGCAGTCTCAGAAAAGAAACCCAATAGTTAGGTCTCAGAAATACTAGGGACCAAAGAAAATACAGGGAGATGAGCAAGAAGGAAGGGACAACCAACGGGGTGTTTGCATTGAGTTGAATCCCTTCCAGTTCTTTACAGCTTTTCTGACTCTCTTCGAAATTCACATTCTCAGGTAAAAGAATTGAAGCAGTCCAAGTGGAGTGACAAGCTTATACCTTGGCTAAAGGGGGCAATACTTTCATCAGTGGTCCTAGTGTATGTGATGGAGAAGGGGTAGTGTTCCAAAGAAGCTGAAGTTTCATTAAGAGAAAGGCAGGATAAATGCTGTGCAGGGAAACTGATAGATGTCATTCCTGCTGGAGTCTTAAATTCCACCCATTTTAGTTCCACTTACACGTGTGTAGCTCTTGGCTACACAAGAATGAAATTAGTATATGCATTTGACATGCAGACACAAATGTATTTAGTGCCAGTAATTTCAACCAATTTTTCCTCCAAAAAACATATTTTATAATCAGTTAGAGCTTTTTCTAGAACTATTTATCTTCCTAATTAAAGAATCCTGTTGAGAGGAACTGTCTGCACAGAACTAAGTAACAATTAGGGGTTTGATTCTATTTGAAATTTAAGACTTGGGCATATGTAGGCCATGCTTCCTCACCAATTATATCACAGGTTACTTCACAGGACTTGTATTTGACTTCTTAAAGTAGAGAATGTCTGACTATGTTTAAATTGCATTAAGTATTCTTGAGGTTTACCAATTCTAAATATATTAGAGGGATAAATTTGTTAGTAAAACAGACATCACTCTTAAAGTGTAAGCAAAGGAAATAAATGCTCTTTCACACTCCAATATCCTATATAGTTAAAGCAAAAATATTTAAATAAATTAAGCTAAGTGTTATGCATCAGAAATACACTATTTTGTTCATTTATTATTTATTTATTTTTTTAGAGAGAGAGCGAGCAGGGGAGGAAGGGGAGAGGGAGAAGGAGAGAATCTTAAGCAGGTTGCAAGCCCAGCACCAGCCTGATGTGGGGCTCAATCTTCCGACCTTGAGATCTTGACTCGAGCCCAAATCAAGAGTCGGACACTTAACTGACTGAGCCACCCAGTTGCCCCAAGAAATACACTATTTTAAAAGTCAGAGGACATATACATTATTTTGCAATGACTTTGTCCCAACAGAATATGAAAGTATATATAATTGTGGGAAAGAATTGAATTTTTATTCATTTATCCTTTTAAGATCTATGGTTAAATGCTGTTTTAAATATTGTTTTACTTAAACTAAGATAAAGATGTTTAATTAAAAACTTTAACTCCTCCAGATGGATCAGTTTGACACAAATTTCTCTTTAATGTCATCAGTATCTCAGCATATTTAAAAAAAAGAAGCATTTCTCAGAGTCCATAGTCTCTCATGCTTCGTCTCCCCTTCCAATTTCCCCCCCTTCATTTTTCCCTTCCTGCTATTTTCTTTTTTTTTTAACATATAATGTATTATTTGTTTCAGAGGTACAGGTCTGTGATTCAACAGTCTTGCACAATTCACAGTGCTCACCATAGCACATACTCTCCCCAGTGTCTGTCACCCAGCCACCCCATCCCTCCCACCCCCCACCACTCCAGCAACCCTCAGTTTGTTTCCTGAGATTAAGAATTCCTCATATCAGTGAGATCATATGATACATTTCTTTCTCTGATTGACTTATTTCACTCAGCATAACACCCTCCAGTTCCATCCACGTCATTGCAAATGGCAAGATCTCATTCTTTTGATGGTTGCATAATATTCCATTGTGTATATATACCACCTCTTCTTTACCCATTCATCTGTCGATGGACATCTTGGCTCTTTCCACAGTTTGGCTATTGTGGACATTGCTGCTATAAACATCGGGGTGCATGTACCCCTTCGGATCCCTACATTTGTATCTTTGCGGTAAATACCCAGTAGTGCAATTGCTGGGTCGTAGGGTAGCTCTATTTTTAGCTTCTTGAGGAATCTCCATACTGTTTTCCAGAGTGGCTGCACCAGCTTGCATTCCCACCAACGGTGTAAGAGGGTTCCCCTTTCTCCACATCCCCGCCAACATCTGTTGTTTCTTGACTTGTTAATTTTAGCCATTCTGACTGGTGTGGGGTGCTATCTCACTGAGGTATTGATTTGGATTTCCCTGATGCCAAGCGATGTTGAGCACTTTTTCATGTGTCTGTTGGCCATTTGGATATCTTCCTTGGAAAAATGTCTGTTCATATCTTCTGTCCATTTCTTAATTGGATTATTTGTTCTTTGGGTGCTGAGTTTGATAAGTTATTTATAGGTTTTGGATACTAGTCCTTTATCTGATACGCCATTTGCAAATATCTTCTCCCATTCTGTTGGTTGTCTTTTGGTTTTGTTGACTGTTTCCTTTGCTGTGCAAAAGCTTTTTATCTTGATGAAGTCCCAATAGTTCATTTTTGCCCTTGCTTCCCTTGCCTTAGGTGATGTTTCTAGGAAGAAGTTGCTGCGGCTGAGGTCGAAGAGGTTGCTGCCTGTGTTCTCCTCAAGGATTTTGATGGACTCCTGTCTCACGTTTAGGTCTTTCAACCATTTTGAGTCTATTTTTGTGTGTGGTGTAAGGAAATGGTCCAGTTTCATTCTTCCGCATGTGGCTGTCCAATTTTCCCAACACCATTTGTTGAAGAGACTGTCTTTTTTCCATTGGACGTTCTTTCCTGCTTTGTCAAAGATTAGTTGACCATAGAGTTGAGGGTCCATTTCTGGGCTCTCTATTCTGTTCCATTGATCTATGTGTCTGTTTTTGTGCCAGTACCATACTGTCTTGATGATTACAGCTTTGTAATAGAGCTTGAAGTCCGGAATTGTGGTACCACCAGCTTTGCTTTTCTTTTTCAACATTCCTCTGGCTATTCTGGGTCTTTTCTGGTTCCATACAAACTTTAGGATTATTTGTTGCATTTCACTGAAAAAAGTTGATGGTATTTTGATAGGGATTGCATTAAATGTGTAGATTGCTCTAGGTAGCATTGACATCTTCACAATATTTTTTCTTACAATCCATGAGCATGGAATGTTTTTCCATTTCTTTGTGTCTTCCTCAATTTCTTTCATGAGTATTTTATAGTTTTCTGAGTACAGATTCTTTGCCTCTTTGGTTAGATTTATTCGTAGGTATCTTATGGTTTTGGGTGCAATTGTAAATGGGATCGACTCCTTAATTTCTCTTTCTTCTGCCTTGTTGGTGTATAGGAACGCCACTGATTTCTGTGCATTGATTTTATATCCTGCCATTTTACTGAATTCTTGTATGAGTTCTAGCAGTTTTGGGGTGGAGTCTTTTGGGTTTTCCACATAAAGTATCATATCATCTGCAAAGAGTGAGAGTTTGACTTCTTTGTCGATTCGGATGCCTTTTATTTCTTTTTGTTGTCTGATTGCTGTGGCTAGGACTTCTAGTACTCTACTGAATAGCAATGGTGATAGTGGTATCCCTGCTGTGTTCCTGACCTTAGGGGGAAAGCTCTCAGTTCTAGAGGGGAAGGGGTGGGGGGATGGGTTAGCCTGGTGATGGGTATTAATGAGGGCACATATTGAATGGAGCACTGGGTGTTATATGCAAACAATGAATCATGGAACACTACATCAAAAACTAATGATGTAATGTATGATGATTAACATAATATAATAAAATTAAATAAAAAATAAAAATAAAAATAAAAAAAGAAACGTGACATAGAGATGAAAATTAGACTTCTATTTCAAGGACATCTCCTCAGTAAGGACTAATCATCACACTAATAAGTTTTTAATAGCAAATGATCAAGAAGCACTATTACGATCAGAAATTTGTATATAGGAGATTGACATCTTTAAGGCAAAGCCAGAAACTTTAGAAATTATACTTTAAGAAAACAGAGTATGGCTTTGCATTGGAGATTATAAAAGTATTTTGATTTAATAGAGTTACTGGATGTAGTTAGTTTACATTAAACAACAACAACAACAGAGGGCTGAAGCAACTAATAAATATTTCTATGAAGGCCAATACTAATATGAAATGGAATATTTCTTTCAAACTAATTGAAGCAACAGGCTATCATTAGTGTTATTGGGTATTCACGTGCAGTGTCATTTTCAGATTGCTTTATAACTACTTACTGATTATCCTTCAAGGATAGTCTGCTGGTCTCCATTCATCAACTTGAACATAAAATACTTTGCATTGGGCTTAGTAGAACTGACAATTTATGGTGCTATACTCATCCTGGAAGTAGCTGACCATTGCATGTAAGGAAAATATGGCTCACTTGCTTGAAACCATGTCACCATTTCTCTTCCCGAAGGTGATGGAATTACAGCTAGCATAAATGCCAAGCTAATGCCGGACCGTGAGCATGCATTCTCTGTATATCAGCCAGCTAGCTCTCATCCTCTCACAGTTTTGCCATTGATGGGATAACATTAAGATTCACGACTTAAATAAATGAAACCTAATATACAGAAACTGTTCAAATATTTACAGCAGAATTTCCTTCAAATGTATTAAATGGGAAGTTGCTTCCCATGCTTTTAGAACCCCATCCTTGTCTTTTAGCTTCAGTGAGATTTTTTCACTATAGAAATTCCCTAAAATTTGGGAGTTAGACCAGATGGCTTTTGAGAGACCTTCTGGTTCTAAAGAGATAGCTTGTTTCTCAGTGTAAGAGCTCAACACCCCTCAACACCCTACAATGATCTACAAGGCTCTCTACATAATCTGTCACTGCCTCTTTCCTCTCTGGCTCAGTTCCTACGTACCTCACTACCCATCCTTAACCATTTCAGCCACATCTACCTTCTCACTCTTCCTAGGACATTACAAAGCTAGTTCTATCATGAGTTAGTCTTCCTTTGTTCAGATAACTACATGACCAACACTCTTAATTTTGTCAGATCTCTTCTCAAATTTTATATTAATCCAAGAGGACTTCTTGATCACTCTATCTAAAAGAGCAATCCTTCTACCCACATCATTCTCTATCTGCCTCTTTCATGTCATGACCTGGCATATTAAATGTTAATATGTTTAACATTTTCATCTCTCCCTTGTAGTGGATACTGTTAGTTCCCTGGCCAGATCCCGCCTACTAACAATTCCCAGATACTCTTGTCTCCTTGTCCGGACAGATTTACCCTCAGGCCAAACAAGAGTGCCCTCTCCAGTGAGGCCGTGCCCTCCTGAAGATAAGAGTACAAATAGTCCACCCCCTTCCCTCAAGGTGCAGCCAGTTGCGGTGCATTCCTACTGCAAATTTTCCCCATTGGATTAACGTGAAGCCAATCCCCAGCTAAGACTATTTCTTGCTTAATTTTTACTGAATCTTGCCTCCTCCATTCCCCTCTTTCTCAGCCTCTGTTTCTATGGAACTTGACCCGATACACTACTTTGGAATGTAAGCTGCCTGAGGTTAGACAATTTGTCTCCTTTATTCACTGACACATTCTCATCATTTATATGACATTTACAAATACTTAAGTGATTTAGAATGACTGTTTAGACTTGAAGTCCCTGATTATTTTAGGTGATTTGAGCACTCATTCTGTATTGGGTAAAGACAGGCAAACAAGTGAAAGCCGCCCAGCTTTACCTTCTCCACTTGCAAACATCTTAATGTTCAATTAAAATGGGTTCATTAACATATATCTTTATTATTATTCTCAACCAGCATTGGATTTTTTGAAGTTCTGTGTGATGATTTAGGCCAAACTATGACTTGTGGGTCAAATCCAGCCCTGTTTGGTATTGCCTATAAGATAAGAATGTTTTTTACATTTTTAAATGGTTGAAAAAAGACTTAAAGAATAATAGGATTTCATGACACATGGAAATTGTATGAAATTCTAATTTCAGTGTCCAAAATAAAGTTGTATTGGAATACAGCCATGATCAGTTATTCATGTATTATCTATGGCTATTTTCATGCTACAAAGGAAGAATTTTTAGGAATTGCAACAGAGACTATACTGCCCACAAAGCCTAAAATTTTACTCTCTGGCCCACTGCTGGAAAATGTTTGCTGATCACTTTCTTTATATGTAGACTCTTGTGGTGTCTCATGACCCCTTGGATTCTTATAAACACTTTCATTATCACTTTAGATCATGAAATGTCTTTAGTCCAACAAGGCGTGTGACACCATACTTTTCCCTATAATTATTATCTGACCTCTTTCATTCAAGAAACACACTTTATTCTTTCCTGTTGGAAACTTCATTTTTTTCCTGGTTACCAGCTGCTACATGTCTAGCTGGTAACCTTTTCTTAGTCATCCAAAGCATTCACAACTCTCTCTGAGTATATTTGCTCTCTTACCCAGTAAAACATTCCTGGCACAAGTCTTAACTAGTAGAAACAAGAAAAAAAAATAGAATACATGAAAACACAACAAAAGATTTCCACTTGTGGCAATTTTCTTCTAAGAAGTTTTTAGTACTTATTAGGTACAAGTCCCACAGTCTTTTATTCCAGATGAAACTAATTTTATCACTATCTCTAACTTACATTTCTTAGGTAACAGGTCTTTTGGTTTTCTTCGTACAAATAGTATAGAGAGCAGACAAAGCTTGTGTCTCTGTGTGTGTGTGTGTGTGTGTGTGTGTGTGTGTGTGTTGATCATTTCTAAGTAATAGGTAGTTTATTATCCAACTGAAAACCTGTTAGGTGAGAAATAGAATCTTAAACAATAACCATGGATTACACTTGGTATTAAAAATGAATGTCTTGGCAGTTTTATGAACTGCTTTATGATTTAACTATCTCAGCAGTTAGATCATAGTGCTAATAAGTTGAAATGGATGAACTTATTTCCTATAGGCTAATTAGCTTTATGCTCTTCTTTGACCATATAAATGTCAATTTAGTGAGATGTTTTGCTGGTCCAGCTCTTTACTGGCATAGATATTAAGACAAGAGACAAGAGTGTGGATGAAATCAGTAACATTTAATTATATAGTTTATATTCACATTTGAGAAGAAACATTTTGTGTAAGATATTTTGATTACATTTTAATATTTATTTATTTATTTATTTTTCTTAAAGATTTTATTTATTTATTTGACAGAGAGAGACACAGCAAAAGAGGGACCACAAGCAGAGGGAGTGGGAGAAGCAGAAGCAGGCTTCCCGCAGAGCAGGGAGCCCAATGTGGGACTCGATCCCAGGACCCTGGGATCATGACCTGAACCGAAGGCAGACGCTTAACGACTGAGCCACTCAGGCGTCCCACATTTTAATATTTATAAAACTTGTTATTCTAGATGATACATAGATAAATATAAACTGAGAGGTAAAAGTGAACAGTTAGCCATTATGACTAGTTGAAGCCATGACAATCAATATTAGAATCAATTTTTTTACTATATCAATGTTAAATATTATTACTTTGATTTACTCAACAAATCTAGTAAAGATTTATTAAAGAAAATTCATTAAAGAAATTTACTCAAGTTCTACTTAAAATGTCTCTGAACTATGAATTAAATTTGAAATTTGTGGTTCCATACAAATATTAGGTTTGTTTTTTTCTATTTCTGTGAAAAATGCCACTGTAATTTTGATAGAAAGTACACTGAATCTGTAGATCACCTTAGGGAATATGGACATTCTAACAGTATTAATTCTACTGATCCATGAACACAGGATATCATTTCATTTATTTCAACTTATTAATCAGTGTCTTATAGTTTTTTGTATAGAGATCTTTCAACTCCTTGGTTAAATTTATTTCTAAGTATTTTTATTTGTTTTTGATGCCATTGTTCACGGGATTATTTTATTTTCAGGTAGTTCATTTTTAGCATATAGAAACACAATTGATTTCTGTATGTCTGATCCTGCAACTTTTGTTGATGTCTTAGGATTTTCTATATACATGATTATGTCATTGACAGAGACAATATTACTTCTTCCTCTCCTATTTTGGATGCCTTTTATTTGTTTTTCCTGCCTAATTGCTCTGCCTAGAATTTCCAGTACTGTATTGAATAGGAGAGGTGAGAATGGGCACTCTTTTCTTATTCCTGACCTTAGAGAAAAGCTTTCAACATTTCACTATTGAGTATGTTAGCTGTGGGTTTGTCATATATGCACTTCTTTGTACCAAGGTATGTTTCTTCTATATCCAGTTTATTGGGAGTATTTCTCATGAAAGGATGTTGAATTTTGTCAAATGCTTTTTCTGCATCTATTGAGATGATTCTATGATTTTTATCCTTTAAACTATTAATATGGTATATCACATTGATTGATTTATATATGTTGAACCAACCTTGCATCCCAAGGATAAATCTCACTTGGTCACTGAATATGATCCTTTTAATGTGCTGTAGAATTTTGTTTACTAGAATTTTTTTTTAAAGATTTTATTTATTTATTTGACAGAGAGAGACATAGCAAGAGAGGGAACACAAGCAGGGTGAGTAGGAGAGGGAGAAGCAGGCTTCCCACCTAGCGGGGAGCCCAATGCGGGGCTCGATCCCAGGACCCTGGGATCATGACCTGAGCTGAAGGTAGACGCTTAATGACTGAGCCACCCAGGCGCCCCTGTTTACTAGAATTTTATTGAGAATTTTTGCATCTGTATTTATCAGGGATGTTAGCCTGTAGTTTTCTTATAGTGTTCTTATGTGGCTTTGATATCAGGGTAATTCTTGCCTCATAAAATGAGCTTAAGAGTGTCCCCTCCTCTTTAATTTTCTGGAAGAATTTGAGAAGGATTCGCTTTAATTTTTCTTTAAATGCTTGGCAGAATTTACCAGTTAAGCCATATCCTGAAACAGCCAAAGCAATCTTGAGAAAGAAAACAATGTTGGAGGCATCAGGCTTTCTGATTTCAAACTATATTACAAAGCTATGGTAATCAAAACAGTGTGATACTGGGCCTAAAAACAGACACATATCCCAGTGGAACAGAACTGAGAGCCTAGAAATAAATCCACACAGATATGGTCAACTAGTATTTGACAAGGGATCCACAAATAATTAATAAAGAATGGATAGTCTCTTTAAAATGTGATTGAAAAACTGGATATTCATATGCAGAAGAATGAAATTAGACCCTTACCTCATACCACTCATAAAAATCAACATGAAAGAGATTAAAGACTTAAGTGTAAAACCTGAAACTGTAAAACTCTTAGAAGAAAACATAGGGGAAAATCTCCTTGACATTGGTCTTGGCAATGAGTTTTTGGATATGACACCAAAGTACAAGCAACAAAAATAAAAAATAGACAAGGGAGACTGCATCAATCTAAAAAGCTTCTTCATAGCAAAGGAACCAATCACTAAAATGAAAGCACAACTTATGGAATGGTTATCATATAATCTGGTAAGGGCTTAATATCCAAAATATAAGAAATTCATATGATGACATAGCAAAAAAAACAAAACCAAAAAGAAATCTGATTTAAAATAGGCAAAGGAACTAAATAGTCATTCTTCTAAAAAAGACTTAAAAACTGTCAACAGGTACATCGAAAGGTGCTTAACACCACTAATTATCAGGGCAATGCAAGTAAAAACCAGAGTGAGATATTACCTTATACTTGTTAGAATAGTTATTATCAAAAAGATAAGAGATAGCAGGTGTTGGCAAAGATGTGGAGGAAATGGAAACCTTGTGCATTTTTAATGGGAATATAAATTGATACAACCTTTGTGGATAACTGTATGAAGGTTCCTCAGAAAATTAAAAATAGAACCACCATATGATCTAGCAATCCCATTTCTGGGTATAAACCCAAAGCAATTGAAACTACTATCTCAAAGAGATTTCTGCACTTTCAGGTTAATTGCAGAATTATTCACAATACTCAAGATATGGAAACAGCCTAAGTGTTGATGGATGAATGGATAAAGAACATGTGGTTTTATATAGAGAATGGGATATTATTCAGCCACGAAAAAGAAGGAAATCCTGTCATTTGTGACAATATGGATGACCCTTGAGGGCACTATGCTGAGTGAAATAAGTCAGACAGAAAAA
Organism: Callorhinus ursinus; assembly: GCF_003265705.2. Taxonomy (NCBI): domain Eukaryota; kingdom Metazoa; phylum Chordata; class Mammalia; order Carnivora; family Otariidae; genus Callorhinus; species Callorhinus ursinus. The sequence continues at coordinate 25,288,353 of NW_027397076.1, forward strand.
GACAAATATTTTATGGTATCACTTATATGTGGAATCAACAAAAGCCAGACTTAGAAATAGAATAGATGGGTGGTTTCCAGGCATTGTGGGTGGGGGAAATGAGAGATGTTGATCAAAGGGTACAAACTTTCAGTTATAAAAAGAATAGGTTATGGGGATATAATTTACATTATAGGGACCGCAGTTACTTATATTGTATTGTATACTTGAATGTTGCTAAGATAGCAGATCTTAAGTGTTTTAGCCACAAAAAAAAGAGAAGGAAGGAAGGAAAGAAGGAAGGAAGAAGAGAAAAAAAAGAGAGAGAGAGAAAGAGAGAAGAAGAAAGAAAGAAAGAAAGAAAAAGGAAGGAAAGAAAGAAAAGAAAGAAAGAAAGAAAAGAGAAAAATAAAGGTAACTGTGAGATAATTGATGTCTTAGCTAAGCTAACCTTATTGTGGTAATTATTTCACAATATATTTGTATATTAGTCGTCACATTTTGCACCTTAAACTTATACAATGCTATTTGTCAATTGTATCTCAATAAGGCTGAAAAAAATTAAAATTTGTCTATATACCAGGGTCAATCATATGTAATAAGCTGTTGTGTTGATAATAATACACTAGAGTTTGTTCTAAATTATTTTTATAGAGCTATGACTGATATATAGCATTATATTATTATATTAGTTTCAGGTATACAATGTAATAATCCATTATTTGTGTATATTGTAAAATGATCACCACAAGAAGTCTAGTTAACATCCATCACCATACATAATTACAAATTTTTTTTCCTGCAATGAGAACTTTTAAGATCTATTCTCTTAGCAACTTTCAAATATACAATACAGTTTTATTAAATATAGTCACCATGCTGTACATTGCCTCCCCATGATTTGACTTATTTTTTTATAACTGGAAGTTTATAGCCTTAAAATTATTTTTAAATAGTAAAAAATAAAAGTAAAATGAGATCAGAGGTATATAGGCCATTAGCTTAAGTTCATGTGAATTATGTATTTTGTCAGTAATTGTTCATTTGTTTTATATAATTTAGTTTTCCTTGCCTAAATTTTGTACATCCAGCTTGCAAAGCACTATACTTAAATTACAAATGTGTTTCTTGGGCGCCTGGGTGGCTCAGATGGTTAAGTGTCTGCCTTCGGCTCAGGTCATGATCCCAGAGTCCTGGGATCGAGTCCCGCATCCGGCTCCCTGCTCAGTGGGGAGACTGCTTCTCTCTCTCTCTCTCTCTCTCTCTCTGTCTCTCATGAATAAATAAATAAAGTCTTTAAAAAAACAAAAAAAAAACCCAAATGTGTTTCTCATTATTTACCCTAGCACTGAAGATTATGTTCATAAAGTCTAACAGCAAATGTTACATTCCTCTTATTAATGTCATGGGCCTCACCTTAATGTTATGGGAAAAAAGAAAAAAAGCTGAGAGAAAGCACATCATATTTGATTATCTCCCAATCTGCTCATACCCAGTAGCTTACCTGAGGCTTGAACATGAAATCATCTGAAAAATGTAGGCTTCTTTATTATATCCACCCTTTTTTAAAAAGTGTTCTCTATGTTAAACTTAGGATACAAGCATGATTTTAAAAATGAGTACCAAATTCATCAGTGTATAGCTATTAACATGTAGTATATTCAGCTATAACATAATTAAATTCTTCTACCATTAGTAAAAGGGGGATAGATTAATGAAAATAAAGAATTCTCAGTCTTATAAATGTATAGAAATTGTTCCCAGGACTGGACCCCATATAAATATTGTATTTCTATCGTCTTCTGTTAACATTAGGAAATTATCTGCTTATATGTACCAGGGTTCTTGTGGAATTTTGTGAGATTAAGGCCAAGGAATACTTTTATATCTTTAATATTTGAACTTCCATTGCTGGACAAATTAATAATATGAATAATACTCAGATTAATAATATGAATAATACCAATAATATATGGAAATTTGTAAACAGACTTTCCTCTTCTTTAACTTCCATTGACCATTTACAGATGTTCATAACAAATCCTCCACCATTACCTTTTGGAAATGATAAGTGTTGGCCTGTGTTCTTGGCCTGATTTCATACCAAGAATTAACATATATATTCTTGTTCATTGCCATTATTTCATCAAATAATATCAATTTGTCTATATACCTCTTTATATTCCTCTTGGTTCATTGTTAAAGCCAAAGCATCTTCCCTTATCCAAACACAATATCTCCATAAATTTTACAGTGTATCTTTTATGAAAGGCATAGTTGTAAAACATAGTGTTTTTATAGAATATTATCTGAGGGCTATTCAGACCCTCTCTATTCCTTCATATTCTATATTCTAGTTACTTTTTTTATTCCCACAATATAATTTCTTTCTCATATTCCTCATCGCAAAATGTCACCATGCACTAATGTTGGTCCTTTGTCTTCTCTTTCTACATTGACTCTGAGGGTGAGCTCAGCCAGTCTCATGGCATTAAGTATGGTGCATAATGTGACAACTCCCAGATTTCATCTAATGCTAGTAACACTTCCTCAAGGGGGACTCATATCTACAACTGGTTATTCAATAGTTCCATTTTGACATTGAATAGGAATCTGAAATTTAACATATTTATAACGTGAACACTTGATTTCCACACCCAACCCTTCAAAAAAATTGCTCATCCAACTGCTTTCCACATTTTTGTAATAAATTGCATTCTTCCAGTTGCTTAGGCCAAAAATTTGAAGTCATTCTATATTTAATATTCTTTTTCTTTCACACACATCCAATCCAGCACTTAATCGTCTTGGCTCTTCTTTTCATACATAAATGTATGCATTTATGTATATATGTATGTACACATACATACTTACATACATATTTCCCATTTCATCTGCCCCCTGTGTCTCTTTAATCCATACTACTCTTCCCTCTGTTTTTTTCTCTCTAATCACACTGATGAGGCAATTCTTCTTAGAATGGTCTTCTCCCAGAGGTATAGATGGATCACTTCTTCGTTTCATTTAGATCTTTACTCAAATTCCTTATTATTGAGGACTATCCCACCATCCTATATAAAATGACTTTTCCCATCTTTGACTTTTTCTTTCACAGTACTTATTGCTAATTGACTAATTATTTATCACTTATATCACCCTTATCTAGAATATAAACTTCATTAAAGCAGCAATTTTATTTTGTTCTCAGCTATTTTTCCAATGGCTGCAATAGTAATGGACACATAGTAGACATTAAATAAATTTTGAAGAATAAATGAATCAAACTGACCCAGGAGTTAAATTAGACAGCAGAAAATGTTACGATAATGACATGCAGAATATGCTATGGGATAAGTACATTGGCAAGCCCATGATATATTGCTAACACATTAGGATTTCCAGAACTTGTTAGGAGTAATTGAAATTGGGTTGCTGTAGAACTGCAGAAATGGGCATTAATGAATCAAGGAAATGCTGTCTCCATAACTTTCATTATGTCCTTGTTAAACTTCAGACTGGTAGCTGGAGAAAAACTTTAAGTTATATGAAGCCCTAGAGAGTATACTCTTCAAGAGTGGGAGGCAGAAGCCATCTGCCCTGCTTTTTTCTTAGCTCTACTACTCCTAGATATGTGATCTTGGGCAAGAATTCTAATTTTCTGCTCTGTCAATATTCTTGTCTGTCAGATAGGAATACAAATAGTACTAACCTCATGATTTTGCTGTGAAGGTTAACTGAATCAATACACTTAAAGCTCTTAGCATACCATCAGCCCTCAAAACAGTTCTATTATTATTGTATTTTCTAGTAAATTTGTACTAAATATTAAAGGGAATCATAGAAATATTAATCATGACCAGGTATCACATAGGTGTAAATTTGACTTATTATTAAGCAAAAGTGAAATCATGGTATTTCATACTTCCAGAAATAGACTCCAGCCCTTACCTTGAGAATAATGAGCTTATGATACAATCAAATTTTACTTACTTAGTGGGACTCTAGCCACACCATCTCTTAGAGATGTGGTTAAAAATATCAGACATTTAAGGAAATTTTAGGCATGTACAGGATGGCAGGTCCATGATCCAAGTTAAAGACAGCACAATTGGAAGTATAACCTAGTCCCTTTTTGTGGTTGATGTCAAAAAAAAAAACAAACAACAACAGTGATGCCCCACTAAAAAATCCTTTTGTGTTATTGTTAGAGCCAGAGTGAAGGGGCTGACTCACCCAGGAAGCCACCTGTTAAATCACGATGTTTCAAACTCTACTACCTTCAGAATATATTTGAGAGTGGGCTGTTCATTAGTCATAACTAAAAATATGTGGTACCGAAATGCAAGCTAGACACATAGTCTCTATAACTGATACTTATAAATAAACTCTTACCGTAAGTTTCTAAGTCTATTTAGAAGTTTAGGCAGCCTTACTTTTAATGCACATCCTTATAAACCAAAAGTAAAGTCAGTTGGGAGAGACACATTTGCAAATAAGCATTTTTGTCCAAATCAGGAACAATATTATTGGGGAGGTTTTCTTTGCAATCAATAGAAAATATTAAGTACTTTTATCAAACTATTACAATGGCACATTGATACCAGCCTCAACACATTCAAACCTATGAAGTAATTTCTCTGATATTATTTTTAGATTTTTGCTGAGTATTAAAGATGAAAGTGAGACCAACATATAGCATACATGTGTGATATATATTATAATATATGTACATTGTATGTGTATGTAATTTTCATAGTCTTGGGATAAAGTAGGTCCTTTTAAAAGTTGATACTATAAATCTTGATATAAAAAATTGGTATAAAAATTAAACTTGATATAAAAAATACTGAAAGGAAAACTGATATGACTACAAAACAGCTAACCATACAAAAAAAGATAAAATATGTATAAAAATGCAGAAAAGTATTTACAAATTATTTGAGTCCATATATTAAATACTCTTAATATATGAATTGTCAAGTATCGATAATTTCAGCATTGACAAGAATATGGAGAAGTAGTAGTCACTTTTACACAATGTTGATATAATTAGAAACTGATAAAACATTTTTGGAGGAGAGTATAGCAATGTGAGTCAGAATTTAAAACGTATATTTTCATTTACTTAATTTAGGGGGATTTATCTGGCAGAAATAATCAGGCATGTGTTCAAATATCTATGTACAAGGATGTAAATCAAAATGTTTAAAATGGTAAAAAAAAAGGTACTAATCTAAGTTTCCAACAATAAGGAATTTGATAACAATGTCTAGTATATTCAAATGGTGGAATGCCCCGTAACCTTTAAAAAAATATGTTGTAGAGATATGCTCTCATCATAGATTTTTACTAAAAAAAACTGGCTACCAAATATCAGGGGCAATATGACATTAATTTTGTTTAATATACATGTGGATCTGTGCATGTGTCTGGTTTGTGTGTTTGTATGTATAACATAAACTTGTTAATGGTAGTTTGTTAATGGCAGTGGAAAAACCACATAAAGTTTTAGTTGCTGTGGAATGTTCTACAGAGGGATGTATAACTGTGAACAACTAAGCATACAGATTAACAAGATGCATTCAGAGTTGATGGTCATTCCGAGGAAAAGTAAGGAATAATTTCTGCATCAGGGGAAATGATAACTTAAAACAGGGAACTCTGGAAAGATGTCTCTGAAGTAGTAACATTTGAACTGAGACCTAAATGAAAAGAAGGAGCTTGTTTTGAGAGCCTTGGGGAATATAGCCTTCTAGGAAGAGGGAGAACAGCAAGGACAAGTACTCTTAGACGGGAATAGGGTTGCAGGGCTGGAGCAGAAAGAAGCCCTGAGTGATGGAGGGACCAATGACAGAGGGAAAAAAAATGAAAAAAAATTGGAGAAAAAAATTGGAGTCTTAAAAAAAAAGAAGTGTATTTTAATTTAATGCAAATGTATGAATTAAGCAGGTCTAACTAAATTTTACAGTTACAAAAAAACAGTGAAATAATTTTATTTTTAAAGTTACCTTGCCTTGAAAAGTAAAAATTCAGCTAGAGTACTTAGCATTGCCTTCCTAAAACAAGAGTGTTCTGCCTTCCCTTTCCCTAACACTTTAATTTAACAGTGAATCAGGTTCATTGAATCACGGCTAATTGTAAAGCTTTCAAAATTAGCAGAAATCTTCCATTAAGGGCCCGGTGATTATGTTTATTAGTATTTGTAGCCTGATTTGTTATTAGGTAAAGAATGCTATTACAGTGTAATCTCATGCATTTTAACAGCTATGTTATTCCTAATCATTCGAAGAAAGCTGTAAACTGAGTCTCTTATATTAACAGAGATTCCCTAAACAGGGTAGATAGTAACAATCCATTTTATTTTAAGGCACTTCACAGAAATTCGTAGAACTATGTAATTAGTTTAATGTTATTGAGTGTCACTGTTGCTTTATGTTAACTCAGCTAAATATTTATTACTCATAATTTTTGTACGAGTAATAATTTTATCAAAATAACTTCAGGAAACTTTTTATATGAGGGTCATTGACTTACAAGTAATTTCTAAATGTATTTTCCTTAATTTTACAGTAATTGATGAATTCGTCTCAAAATCTCTAGTTTTAACAAATAGATATTGACCATCTTAAACCATTTTTAATTTAACTCTTAAATTATGTTATCATACTCTGTATTTTCATGTTTCTTTAAAATGAAAAAATAAAGATAATCACATAAATATATAATTGCTATACATTTCTACCTAATGTTTATTTTATCTTTAGCTTTAACATGTACAAAGTGCTATTAAAAATCAATAGATTCAAAGGAAGGGTAGTATACATGGATCAGAAAAATTAAGTATTTTTGTATGTTAATTTTCTAGGGTTGTGGAAATAACAAAAATAACACAAAAAATAGCCTCATTAAAAAAAAACGGTGGGGCGCCTGGGTGGCTCAGTCATTAAGGGTCTGCCTTCGGCTCAGGTCATGATCCCAGGGCCCTCAGCATCGGGCTCCCTGCTCCGCGGGAGGCCTGCTTCTCCCTCTCCCACTCCCTCTGCTTGTGTTGCCTTTCTCACTGTGTCTCTCTCTGTCGAATAAATAAAATCTTTAAAAAAAAATAAAGGTGGTTATGAAATTTCCCACTAGCACAAGACAACACCTTAGAGGTTTTTAGGTTTAATTTAAATTATAAAATATAGTTCCCCTAAGTAAAACTATATTAAAAAAATACTCAATGCTTTTCCATATGTATGAGATTACTATACTGTTATATAATGCTAAATTTTTATAGTTTTCATTTGAAGCACATACTAGTTAAAGAGGATTTTATGTGCTCAGTGTTGAATAATCTCTAATCTAAATTGGTGTTATCTATTCCTGGAGAATAGTATCAACCTGTTTTATAAACCCTTTAGAACAGCATAGTCCTTTAGAAATGTCTGTACATGTAGTTTAACATTTTCTAGAAGTCATATTTAAAAACAGACAAAATAGGTGAAATAATATTAATAATACATTTTATTTTATCAGTGTATCCAAAATATTATCATTTCAGCATGTGGCAGTAGCCATGTTTCAAATGCTCAGTTGCCACCTGTGGCTCACAGCTCCAAGTTTAGTCAAAGAGGTTTGAGAACATGCATTGATCTATAACTTAAAAGAGTCCCTATAGACTGTAGTTTCTCCACAAGAGAAGCTGTGTTTCAATTAGCAGAGACAGTTATAGTGGAAGAAAGCTAAATGACGGATTAGATAGTTTTCTATCATGACAAAACAACCAACTGTATCACTTTGCTTTAGATTTTTGCCTTTTTAATTTTTAGTGGGATGTTTTGGCTCTGAGTGAACAGTCTTCTATGCCGCAGGAACTTGTATTAATTGACTGAGATGTTCTCAGTTCTCGGCCCTTTACCTGGACGGCTCCTGCACTCCATATTCCACACACACTCCATTTTCCCTCAGGCCTATGACTTTGAACAGGTAATTCATTTCTTCTATCTGGAATAAGCTTCTCTCATTTTATGGGAAGCCAAAACTTTACTTACACTTGATGCCTGCACCAAAGGTATACCTTTTGTGAATCCATCTTAGAATCCACCAGGTAGAATTAGTTGACTTCTCAATAGTGGGGCCTCCGTAGCATTGTGTTATGTCTTCTATACTGCTTGTTGCAACGTATATTGATTTGATATTTAGCTCATTATCTTCCTTCCCTCTCCCTCCATTTGGATTATAGACACTCTGTGGATAGGTACTATATTTTATTCATTTTTGCCAACCTGACTCCAGCTAGAGGATTGACACAAGATAGGTCTTTAATAAATGTTTATATATTATATTTAAATTGCTATCCCAAAGTATTACTCACCACAATTCTGATTTTTTCTTATAAGTTATCTGTGGTTATTAAAATTTCCCAAGGCACATGAAGCTTGTATGTGCACACATATATGTAATTTGATTCTGCTACTTAGTGGGATATACTCTTGTCCTTAATTTCATCTCATCTCATTTGTGCTCACTTTTTGGAGGGCCATGGATGTTCAAGGCTGTTCTCATCAGAGACCCATTTGTTCTCATAAGTTTTATTAAATACTTTACAGCTATTTGACACATCATGAAATCATTTCATGTATCCTTTTCCTGTTGCTTTGTGTATTTAAATCTTAGCTCCTCAAGACTATAAATGTTTTTAGAGAGTAATGACTATTTTTATTTATCTAATTATTTATTTATTGAAGACTTTATTTGAGATAGAGAAAGAGAGAGCATGAGCATAAGTGGGTGGAGGGGTAGAGGGAGAGGGAGAAACAGACTCCCCACTGAATAGGGAGCCTAACATGGGGCTTGATCCCAGGACCCTGGGATCATGACCTGAGCCAAAGACAGATGCTTTAACTGACCAGGCACTCCAACTATTTTTATTTTTATTCAAGTCTCCCCATAACACCAAACAGTATTCTGGGCATAGAGTAGGTACGGGGTTCAATAAAAGGTTGTTGATAAATACACAATATTCCTATATAACAATTACATGTAATATGGAAGGGTTACTGTATAGCAATATAGTTAAACTTTTTTATATTTGTATAATTTAAAATAAATCCTACTTAATTATTTAAGTGTACATTGAATACATATTTCATATTGTGTTTATTCATTCAGCATATTGAGTGCTACAAATTCAGCAAATGTATTAGATAATGAGCATCTATTAATGAACACAAGGGAAAAGATCCTATATTGAGTATTTTACAGTATAATGACAAATAAATAAGCAAATACATATAAAATAATTGTTCTTAATTCAATGAAGGAACGAAAAGTCGAGAAGCAGAGAATAACAAGGGGAATACACATAGATGAAGTGGATAGGGACTCCATGAGCAAGGAACTTTAAACTGAGGCTTGAGTGATTAATAAATCATTGCTGTGTGAAGAGTAGGAGAGAGAACATTCCTGGGAGAGAAACAGCTGGTGTAAGAGCACAGTGCTTATTGGGATTTAAAAGCTGGGCATTGAAGCTAGGACTCAGTGAGCCAGTGGGAGTGGCATGGGATATAGGTGGAGGGGGAGGCAAGGGATAGGATTAAGCAAGACATTTGTAGGCTATGATAAGGATTTGGGTTTTATGCAAAAGATTTTGAGTAACAAAGGACATGCTTCATACTGAACAGACTATACAGCATCTAGTGGAGGAGAGCGAGAGGGCAGATGGATAAGGATTAGGGGAACATTGTAGGAGTTCTTATGATAGAAGATGGTGGCTTGGGCCACAGTTGTCACAGTGGTGATGAAGAGAAGATGACATATTGTACACTGGTTTGCAGAAGATTTATCAAGAGATTGTAGATGAGGATTGAGGAAGGGTGAAGGATCAAGGATGACTAACAGTTTTTCTGCTTTGCAAATTGTGGGTGTTAGGATTTTTTTAAATTTTTTTTTTAAGCTGGACCAAAAGAAAACATAATTAGAGGGCTGTTAAAAATAGTTTTTAGGAATGGATAAAGGATGGCAGAGTAGGAAGACCCTGAGCTCACCCCATTCCATGTTTACAACTAGATATTATCCATATTCAAGTCAATAAACTGGAGAGTGATCTAAAGTCTGGTAGAACAAACTCCACAACTAAATATAGAGAAGAAGCTGCATCTGAAAGGTTAGGAAGATCAGAAAGTCAAGGGGAGGCTGCCTGCAGGAGGGAGGCAGCTTCACACATGGAGTGGGCAGAGAAACAGGCCCTCAAGAGCCCCAGGGAACTCACACAGGGAAAACTAACCCCCATAACATTTAGCTTTGAAAACTAGAGTGGCTGAATTCTGTGAGTTTGTAAAACCAGTGGGACTTGGAGCCTGGAGTTTTGAAAGTCAGCTGACTTAGCACTGGACAAGTAGGGAGAGCTAGTGATATGTCACCACCCTTAAAGAGACAGTAACCTGTGCAGAGAGGCAACATAAAAATGGCAGTGTACACAACCCCAGGGAGAGATCTGTTCAAACTAATTTCAGACCACGTTGGGGGACTTTTCCCAAAACAAGGGAACTGGCAGGAACCATTTTCCTCCCTTGCTTCCCAACATAAGCACAGAGACACCTGTGGGAGGCAGAGCTACACAGACACTTGCTACCCAATCTGATAGCAGGGTGCCATGCCCACAAGTTTTCATGAGGACTCGCATACTTCAAGCCTCCAGGCACAGCTGTCACTGCACACTGTGCCCATCCAACATGCCACACCCAACCTTGTATCCCCAGCCATCCTCAGGCACTGGGCTCAACTGCACCCAGCCAACATCAGGCAATGCATTCAGGCTCCCACCCCTAGCCACCCTGGTGCACAGTCCCCAGCCACCACAGTGTTTCGGGTGATCTGGCAAAGAACTAGTGGCCAGTGCAAATTTTGCTATCACCGCTGCCCCACTCACAAGTTTCCCAGCAGGCACACCCCTCAAAGCTGGCTTGCGTGGGTCCCACTAACACCACAGAAAGCAAGCATAGCTCAAAAGAGGAACAGTGTCAGTGCAGACAACTGTACTGAAAGGAAAAGTGTCATAGACACACAACAGGGTGTAAGCAACACACGTGGGATACTCTCCTGAAATGCCAGGTTCTGGTGAACAAGAGACACTGCACTGCAGGGCACTCCAAGACCTCTTCTTCATCAAGTCACTACTTTCAAGAAGACACAGTTAACTTTCTTAATATGCAGAAACAGACACAGAGAGGCAGACAAAATGAGGAGACAGAGGAATTACCTGAAATGAAAGAACAAGACCTAAGTGAAACAGGTATAAGTAACAAGACTGATAAGGAATTTAAAACAATGATCATAAGGATATTACTGGACTTGAGAAAAGAGTGGAGGACATGAATGAGACCCTTAACACAGAGATAAGGTATAACATAGCAGAGATAAAAATTCTCAATAAATGAAATGAGAAACATACCTGATGGAGTGAACAACAGGCTGCAAGAAGCAGAAGAATGAATTAGTGATCTGGAGGACAGAGTAATGGAAAGTAATCGAGCTGAACAAAAGAGAGAGAAGAGAATCATGGAAAATGAGGATAGACTTAGAGAAATCAGTGACCCTATCAAACATAATAACATCTGCATTATAGGAGTCCCAGAAGAAGAAGAGAGAAGAAAGGGGGCAGAAAAGTTATTCAAAAAATTAAAGGATGAGAATTTCCCAAATTTGGGGAAGGAAACAGATATCCAGATCCAGGAGGCACAGAGAACTACTACCAAAAGCAACAAAAGCAAACCCACACCAAGACATATTGTAATTAAATTTGCAAAATATAGTGATAAAGAAAAAATTTTCAAAGCAGCAAAACCAAAGAAGTCAGTAACTTATAAGAGAAAACCCTTTATAAAGCTAGAAGGAGATTTTCAACTGAAATTTTGCAAGCCAGAAGGGAGTGGCATGATATATTCAAAGTGCTGAGTGGGAAAAATCTGTAGCCAAGAATACTCTATAGAGCAAGGCTATCATTCAGAATAAAAGGAGAAATAAAGAGTTTCCCAGATGAACAAAAACTAAAGGAGTTCATGACTACTAAAACAGATCTTCAAGAAATATTAAAGGGAACTCTTTGAGTGGAAAAGAGAGACAAAAAGTGAAAGCGTAGAGGTAGGAAACATAAAAGCAGTAAAAATGAGTAATTCTGTAAAAAAGTGCATCAAGGAACTCACAAAAAAAAATATAAAATATAATGACATATACCTAAAACATGGGGAGGAGAGGAATAAAGAATGGGTTCAAAGTTAAAAGACCACCAGCTTAGTATAGACTGCTATATGCAGAAGAGGTTATATACAAACCTAATGGTAACCATTTATCAAAAACCAGTTCTAAACATGAAAAGAATAAAGAGAAATTGAAATATATCACTAATGAAAATCAGCAAACCATGAAAAAGAGAAAGACAAGAAAGGATCAGAGAAAATCTTCAGAAACAACCACAAAACATAACAAAATGACAATCAACACATATCTATCAATGATTACTTTGAATGTAAATGGACTAAACACTCCAATCAAAAGACTTACAGTGACAAAGTGAATTAAAAAAAAACAACAATGAAAAAAATCAAGACCCATCTATATGCTGCCTACAAGAGACTCATTTAAACCTAAAGACACCTGCAGATTGAAAGTGAGGGGATGGGGGCACCTGGGTGGCTCAGTCGGTTAAGCGTCTGCCTTCAGCTCAGGTCATGATCCCAGGATCCTGGGATCGAGCCCTGCATAGGGCTCCCTGCTCCGCGGGAAGCCTGCTTCTCCCTCTCCCACTCCCCCTGCTTGTGTTCCCTCACTGTGTCTCTTTCTGTCAAATAAATAAAATCTTAAAAAGAAAGAAAGAAAGAAAGAAAGTGAGGGGGTGGAGAAATATCTATCATGCAAACGGATGTCAAAAGAAAGCTTGAGTAGCAATACTTATGTTGGACAAAATAGCCTTTAAAACAAAGATTGTAACAAGAGACAAAGGACACTATATAATAATAAAGGGAACAATCCAACAAGAAGATATAACAATTGTAAATATTTATACACCCAACATAGGAGCACCCAAATACATAAAACAGTTAATAACAAACATAGAGAAAATAACTGATAATAATACAATAATAGTAGGGGACTTCAACACCCAATTTACATCTATGGACAGATCATCTAAACCAAAAATCCACAAGGAAACAATGCCTTTGAATGATACACTGGGCCAAGTAGATTTAACAGACATATTCAGAAAATTCTGTCCTAAAACAGCAGAATACACATTCTTTTCAAGTGCACATGGACATTATCCAGAATAAATCACATATTAGCCCACAAAACAAGCCTCAACAAATTCAAGAAGATCAAAATCATACCATGCATCTTTTCTGACCACAACACTATGAACTAGAAGTCAACCACAAGAAAAAGTCCAGAAAGACTACAAATACATGGAGGTCAAATAACCTACTACTAAACAATGAATGGGTGAACCAGGAAATAAAAGAAGAAATTAAAAAATATTTGGAAACAAATGAAAGTGAAAATATAATGGTCCACAATCTCTGGGATGCAAGAAAAGCAGTTCTAAGAGGGAAGTTTATGGGAATACAGGCCTACCTCAAGAAGGAAGAAAAATCTCAAATAACAACCTATCCTTACACCTAAAGGAGCTAGAAGAACAACTAAGGAAACCTAAAGCCAGATAGATCAATGAAACTAGGAGTGGTTCTTTTGAAAAAAGTCAATAAAATTGATAAACCTCCAGCCAGACTTATCAAGGAAAAAGGAGATAGGATTCAAATAAATAAAATCACAGATGAGAGAGGAGAAATAACAATCAACACCATAGAAATACAAACAATCATAAGAGAATATTATGAAAAACTATATGCCAACAAATTTGACAACCTGAACAACTGGATAAATTCCTAGAAACATATAAACTTCCAAAACTGAATCAGGAAGAAAAGGAAAATTTGAACAGACCAATTACCAGCAATAAAATTAAATCAGTAATCAAAAACTTCCAACAAACAAAAGTCTAGAACCAGATGGCTTCACAGGCAAGTTCTACCAAACATTTAAAGAAGAGTTAATACCTATTTTTCTCAAACATAGAAAAGGAAGATTAACTTCCAAATTCATTCTATGAGGCAAACATTACCCTGATCCCAAAACCAGATCAAGACACCACTAAAAAAGAGAACTATAGGCCAATATCCTTGATGAACATGGATGCAAAAATTCTCTACAAAATAATAGCAAATAGAGTCAAATAATACATTAAAAAAATCATTCACCACAATCAAGTGAGATTTATTCCTGGGTTGCAAGGGTGGTTCAGTATTCACAAGTCAATCAATGTGATGCATCACATCAATAAGAAAAAGGGTAAGAACCATATGATCATTTCAATGGATGCAGAAAAAGCATTTGACAAAGTACAACATCCATTCATGATGAAAACCCTCAACAAAGTAGGTTTAGAGGGACCATACATAATAAAGGCCATATATGAAAAACCCAAAGCAAACATCATACTCAGTGGTAAAAAACTGAGAGCTTTTCCCCTAAGGTCAGGAACAAGACAAGGATGTCCACTCTCAGTACTTTTATTCAACATATTACTGGAAGTTCTAGCCACAGAAATCAGACAACAAAAGAAATAAAAGGAGTCCAAATTGGTAAGGAAGAAGAAAAACTTCCACTATTTGCAAAAGACACAATGCTATATAGAAGACCCAAAGTCTCCACCAAAAAACTGTTGGAACTGATAAGTGAATTCAGTAAATTCTCAGGATACAAAATTAATGTACAGAAATCTGTTACATTTCTATGCACCAATAATGAAGTAGTAGGAAGAGAATTTAAGAAAACAATTCCATTTACAACTGAACCAAAAATAATAACATACTTAGGAATAAACTTAACCAAACAGGTGAAAAACCTATACTCTGAAAACTATGACACAGATGAAAGAAATGGAAAGATATTCTATGCTCATGGATTGGAAGAACAAATACTGTTAACATGTCTATACCAAAATCTACACATTTAATGCAATCCCTATCAAAATATCAACAGCATTTTTCACAGAGCTAGAACAAACAGTCTTAAAATTTGTATGGAACCACAAAGACCCTGAACAGCCAGAGCAACCTTGAAAAAAAAAAAAAAGCACAGTGGGAGGCTTCACAATTCTGGACTTCAAGTTATATTACAAAGCTATAGTAATCAAAACAGTATGGTACGGCCACAAAAATAGACACATAGATCAAGAGAACAGAAAAGAAAACCCTGAAATGCACCCACAATTATATGGTAAATTAATCTTTGACAAAGCATGAAAGAATATCCAATGGTAAAAAGACAGTCTCTTCCACAGTGTTGAGAAAACTGGACAGCTACATGCAAAAGAATGAAACTTTCTCATACCATACACAAAAATAAACTCAAAATGGATGAAAGACCTAAATGTGAGACCTGAAACCATAAAAATCATAGAACAAAATAAGCAAAAATAAGCTATTGGGACTACATCAAAATAAAAAGCTTCTGCACAGCAAAGGAAACAATCAAAAAACTAAAAGGCAACCTAGGCAATGGGAGAAGATATTTGCAAATGACAAATATGATAAAGGGTTAGTATCCAAAATCTCTAAAGAACTTATCAAACTCAACACCCAAAAAACAAATAAACCAATTAAAAATGGGTGGAAGTCATGAACAGACATTTCTCCAAAGAAGACATACAGATGGCTAATAGACACAGGAACAGATGCTCATACTCACTCATCATCAAGGAAATGCAAATCAAAACTACAATGAGATATCACCTCGTGCTTGTCAGAATGGCTAAAATCAACAATACAAGAAATGACAAATGTTAAATGACAAGTGTTGGTGAGGATGCGAAGAAAATGGAAGGAACCCTCATGCACTCTTGGTGGGAATGCAAACTGGTACAGCCACTCTGGACAACAGTATGGAGGTTCCTCAAAATGTTAAAAATAGAACTACCCTATGATCTAGCAATTGCACTACTGGGTGTTAACCCAAAGAATACAAGAACCCTAATCCAAAGGGACCAATGCATCCCTATGTATATAGCAACATTATTTACAATAGCCAAGATATGGAAGGAGCACAAGTGTTCATTGACTGATGAATGGATAAAGAAAAGGTGGTAATATATATACAATGGAATATTATTCAGCCACAAAAAGAATGAAATCTTGCCATTTGCAATGACATGGGTAGAGCTAGAGAGTATAATGCTAAGCACAATGAGTCCGTCAGAGAAAGACAAATACCATACAATTTCACTCATATGTGGAATTTAAGAAAAAAAAGAACAAACAAGCAACGGGAAAAAATAAGAGAGATAGGGAGACATCAAGAAACAGACTCTTTTTTTTTCTTTTAAGAAACAAACTCTTAATTATAGAGTACAAACTAATGGTTGCCAGAGAGGAGGGGGGTGGGGATGGGTGAGTAGGTGACGAGACTTAAGAATTGCACTTGTGATGAGCACAAGGTGATGTTTGGAAGTTTGAATCACTGTTTTGTACACCTGAAATTAATATAACACTGTATGTTAACTAAGTGAAATTAAAATAAAAACTTAAAATAACAAAAAAGGGAAAAAATTAGACTTAAGTTTGAGATGTCTGGGGACATGTCCAATAAAATGTCAAATAGGCATATTGTTTTAGAAACCTGAGGCTCAGAGGAAACTTTGGGGGTGAAATGCACAAGTCTGGAATTCATTGAGACATGTAGGTAGCCTTTAGAGTTATGGAACTGGATGGAAAACCCTGGGGAAAAAGTCTACAGAAAGAGATGATGTCTTTAGGCGGAACCCTGGGGGATTCCTGGGGGATACCTGTCTGAGCTCAGGCTCCCATAAGAACTACCACAGGCAGAGTGGTTTATTTTTGTTTTTATTTTTAAAGATTTATTTATTTATTTATTTGACAGAGAGATAGAAGCACTACTAGGCAGAGAGGCAGGCTCCCCACTGAACAGGGAGCCCGATGCGAGGCTCGATCCCAGAACCCTGGAATCACGACCTGAGCCGAAGGCAGCTGCTTAACTGACTGAGCCACCCAGGCGCCCCTTTTACTTTTAATTTTTTTGTTGTTGCAAAAATCTAATAATAACTATTTTGTATTATTTTATTTTACTTTTTGGTGCAAAATATAATGTATAATAATAATAATATTATAATAAAAACAAATAGGGGCTTTTATTATAGCACAGGGATATGCCGTTTACTTTACAGTTCTGGTTCTGGGAAGTCCAAGATCATGGTGCTGGCAGATTTTGGCTTGGTGAAGACCCTCTTCCTGACTTTCAGACAGCTGCCTTTTTCCTATATCCTCGCCTGGAGGAAATAGAACTCTTTTATAAAGGAACTAATCCTATCATGGGAACTTCACCCTCCTGACCTGATCTAAACTTAATCTTGTCCCCCAAAGTCCCTCCTCCTAATACTGTCACACTGGGGGGTAGGGCTTCAACGTATGAATATGGGGGAGATGCAAACATTAGTCCATAACAACTGGCATTTAGAGTTTTGTTTGAGAAGGATACACTAGGGAAGTAGGATTAAAACTCAGTGTAGTGTCTTTGGAGACTTGTCCTCCCCTAAAAACTCTTTTTGTGGCTTCTTGTGGCACTTTGGATAAAACCCAAGATTTTTAGTGTGTTCTGTAAATCTCGGTGTTTTGAAAAGGATGTGAACAACTCCAGGAAATGCCACTGACATGTAGTAAAATGTATTTAAGTAATTTGGTGATGTCAACAAGATTGGCTTTCCAGGAGTGGTGGTATTTGAAGGCAGTTTGGAGTTGCCTGGGCAATACAGCGAAGGGAACTAGTGGAGACGTTAAAATTTTGGTTGTCAATGGTAAGAAAGAGAGTAGTAGCTGGGAAGGAAAATGGACCGAGAAAAGATATATTTAGACTGCGACAAGCTCTAGCACATTTGCATACTGAAGGTGTGTGAGTGCAGAATTACATCAACTTGCAAAATCTGGGCTAGAGTATCGCACTAGACAAGAGTAGTCGCAGTGCCATTTGTGGTGGGGGTGGGTCTCAGAAAAAGAAGCTACACTTCGGGTGTTTGCCAGTTGCCCTATTTTTCTTATTCCTATCCAGCAGCCAGCTGCTAGAAGCAAGTGATAGGAAATGCCTGCCTACATCCCACGTTTTCTCTCACTTTTCTCAAGTTTCCAGTCTGCTGTTCTTTCTCTTTCTTTCCTTACTTATCCAAGTCTGGTTAATCTAAGCTTCTAGCCACTTTCTTTTTTATTCTTTTTACCTTCCATGAAAACTACAGCTTATTCTGATGAGGTTAACCGAAATCAGAAAAAAGAGTGCAGTTCAAGCTTTATCAGAAGTTATGTGACTGATGAAGTGAAGCAGGAGTAGTAAGCCTCTATTTAGTTTTAATGGAGAACCACGTTAGCTCTCCCCCCCAAAAAAAGAACGAGAATGGTAGAATATGAGGTAGTGACTGATACTTATTGAGAACTGTTTAAGTGCCTCATGAGCAATGTGCCGTTTACATTTCACAACAACATTTAGTCACCTGTTACTTTTATCTTCATTTTATAGATAAAGAAGTTGAGTAACTAAGTTAAGATCAGAGGTTTTAGAGCCAGGATTTGAACCCAGATAGTCTGACATAGAGCCTGGCCTCTAAAGCCCCTAAATCGTGCTGCCTGGGACACCTGGAATGGATATCTTAACAGAGTGCCAGAATCATGTGGCTCCTTCGGGATGGTGTCCTTCTGAATCCCCTCAAAATGCGTGGATCAGTTCGACCCACGCCCTACAAGGAGGGCACTGTGTCTCTACTAATACCTTTAAGCGGTAGTAAGAGCAGCAGCTACCCAGCCACACAGCCACACTTGGTAAGAGATGACCTTTGCTGGATGATGACTGAATGCCAGGCACTGTGCCAACCATTTTACTTGGAGCATTTCATTTAACCTTCCTGCAGCCCTTTGCAGGGGTCCCACAATGGTCTTCATCTCACAGATGAGGGAAATGAGATTCAGAGGGGCTGAGTAATTTGCCACCTTGCTCGGAAATACAGGAGGAGGCAGTATTACCCCAGAATCTGGGCTATCAATCTCAAAATCTTGGACATTTTTACTTGCTCAAAATTTTTTGATGAGTTTAGCCAATTCTCCGTAGTCTGTCTCTGCTTTATCTTCCAGATTTTTCTTCATCCCAATTTGGGAACAACTTGTAGATGACATTTTATTGATTTCTAGAGGACATACAATATAGGAAGTTCCTACTTTGAGCATTCTCAGTAAAGTTTATTTCCACGCAAATTATTTGTCACTCAATTTTTATATCCAACTAATTTATTTAGATTTCATGTTTCCTCTTCCTTCCTCCCTCTCTGCCTCTCTTTATTTCCCTTTCTTTCTTTCTTTCTTTCTTTCTTTCTTTCTTTCTTTCTTTCTTT
>NW_027397076.1:25307818-25353435 GCF_003265705.2 Callorhinus ursinus
TCTTTCTTTCTTTCTTTCTCTTTTTCTTTCTCCCTTCTCTGTTGTCTTTATTGGTAATTGTTCTCCGAAATATTTCTGTGGTAGATTTTAGCTGTCACTTGCTTTTTATATCATTCTGAACACTGAATGAAGTTGAAATATAAATTCAAACATAATGCACAATGCCAGAAGTGAAACTAGTTATCTTTTACATGGTGACATTAAATTGTTTTGAAACACATGTTCCAGAACCATATGCTCTGGAATGTGCCAAAAGGAAAAAAAAAAAAAAAACCCCTCTGGGCAGAGAAAGTTTTCAGGTTCCATGTTTTATTCTCTATAAGCTCATCATTTATTTTTCCACAAGCTATGACAAATTTTATATTTAGCAGAAGAAAACATCTTTAAAAAGCATAAAACAGGAGTTTTAACTTTTTTTTTAATTTGAAAGCAATAGACAATGACTAGAACTTTGTCTTTGATTAACAATTGTAATTTTTCAAAATATTTTCATTTAAATATCAAACGTAATCTTTGTTGTTACTCCTGTGGTTAGAGAGGTTTACTTTGCTTTCCAAGTGAGTTAACTGTGGTGTCCAGAGAATAGCCTCAGAAAACCAAATAATTTTATGTAGCAAGGTCAGAATTAGCATTTATGGCAAAGAAAGAACATCCATTTTTTTGGTCATTTTGGCCCTTACTTAGGGACTTTACTGGCAGCATTGAACATTTAAGGGGTTCTTAAACATAAGAGGTATTCCCAGAGAGGGTGCAAAAGATACCACTCTCCCAAGATACAAGCCCAAAGATAACCAAAAGAAAGAAAGACCCAGACAACTCTCCTGAAAGTTGCAACAGTCAATAGGATGCTAGACGCAAATGGAAAAGAACCCACATTTCTGTCCAACTATATTTTTGGGGTCCCCAAACTGACAGTTGCCATAAAAGTTCTCAGGACACAAATCCAGTCAAATAAGGGGTCAGGAGCTGTCTGGAGAAGAAAAAGGAGCCACAATCAATGGATATCTGAAAGCAAATTCAGGAGTCACAATTTAAAGACCTAATATTTGTTTGTTTGTTTGTTTGTGGATATCTGAAAGCAAATTCAGGAGTTACAATTAAAGACCTAATATTTATTTATTTATTTGTTTGCTTGCTTGCTTATTTATTTATGCATGCATGCCTGCCTGCCTGTCAATCTGAATTTGGAAAGGTAAAGACAACATAAAACTTTACCTTCCTGTCTCAATAGCGATCTAGGGCCGACTTTGATAAGAATTCTTACCCTTTGCCAGCTTCTGCCAGTTTTTGCAGGATATAGTCTGCAGGCTCTGGGAGTGGGTCTCACTCTAGTAATGAGAAACTATAGAGTAGGAAAAAGAGTTTCCCTCTACCCTTGATGGTGAGTTTTTTTGTTTTGTTTTGTTTTTAAGATTTTATTTATTTGACACAGAGAGAGAGCACAAGCAAGGGGAGTGGCAGGCAGAGGGAGAAGCAGGCTCCCCACTGGGCAGGGAGTCCCACACAGGACTTGATCCCAGGACCCTGGGATCATGACTCCAGGCCAAGGCAGACGCTTAACCAACTGAGCCACCCAGGGGCCCGTGAGTTTTTGTCTGAGACCCCTTTTTCTCTAGGGCAGCTCATAAATGGATAAGCTTATCTAGATTAAAAGTTCTCCACTGTGGCCACTGTAATTCAAGATTATTCTTGGTAAATTCAACCTGCTTGTTCAGCCTTAAAATAAAATTTTATTCACCTGAAGCCTCATACTGGAACCCGTGCAGCTTAAGTTGGACCAAGAATGATTCCGGACCTACTCTGGTTTCTGTCAGACCCAGAACGACTCCGGACCAAGTCTGGTTTCTGAGTGGGACCCACTGTAACCCTGGACGTGCTCTGGTTTCAAAGCCGGAAGTGGTCCAATACTGAATGTGCTCCGGTTTCTTCATCAGACCCTAAACCCGGTCCAGTTTTTAAGCCAGTCCCTGCCTGAACCTAGACCTGGGCCAGTTTCCAGGTAGGACCCAGTCTGACCCAGAACTCAGTCTGGTTTCTAAATCCGACCCAATCTAGTTCCAGTCGGTTTCAGGACCCAGTCCAGAAAAAAAAAAAAAAAAAATTCTAGAAGTCTGAAAATTCACAACGCAAAGCGGCAGAGGACCCGAGAAGGACTCATGACCCCCCCCGAAGCAGTGAGAAAGTAAAGAGCTTGAGGTGCTCAACAGGTACCATCCATATCTGGTTGCTCCTTGCTCCAGGGGTGGGATGGGAGGGGCAGGGGTGTCTTCTTTGCTTCCCTGTTTTGACATTAAGAACTGTTAAGAGATAAACTGAGGCATATTAAAAATTTTAAGAGTTGGGGCACATGGGTGGCTCAGGCAGTTAAGTGTCTGACTCCTGATTTTGGCTCAGGTCGTGATCTTGGTGTGGTGAGATCTAGCCCTGGGTTGGGCTCCGGGCTCAGTGCAGAGTTTCCTCCAGAGTCTCTCTCTCCCTCTCTTTCTTTCTCTCTCTCTAAAAATAAATTAAAATTCTTTAAATTTTTTTTTAAGAATTTACTTGAGCAAACATTGATTCAAATTGGACAACATCCAATCTAGCAGGTAGGTAGGAGCTCTGAGGAGCTGTACAAAATTAAAGACTTTTATAGGTAGAAGGGAGTGGGAACAAAGAAGTTATACTAGGCGAAAAAGGGAGTTCATTATTTCAGAGTTACTTTCCCTTTAGGGGATAATAGGGGTTTATCTTGAAGATTACCTAACTAGAGCTGATCAGGAGATTCCTGATTGGTTTAAGTAAGATTCCATTTCTGGGAGAAGTCTTGGTTTGGTGACATGGGGTTTAACATAAACAACTCCATTTTGGGCCTGTTGTCTTGTTTTTAATAAAGGATATAATCTTCTCTAAGTATAAAATATAACAAAAAAAACCTTGAAAAAAAAAGCAGAAAAAAGATATGTTTCTGACTCATCTAGCCTAAGAAAAGACTAGATAGATGAAAATAATGGGACCTTTAAGTTTGTACATCCCTGCCGCACCCCACTATTTTTCAAACCAGCGTATTGCCAAATGTTATAGGACTGATTGCACAACAAAGAGGATGCCCACATGCCTGATACCATTATTAGTTCCCTATTTTATTCTTTGGTGAATTTATTGATATTCCTTATCAATACCCTATATACAGCCTGTACACCTGCTCAGATCTTGTCCATACCTCAAAAACAAACATCCTTTGCTAGAAAGGCAGATTTTTTTCATTCCTAAATCCACTGAATCAGAAACTTATGGATGAGGTGTGGAATCTGCATTTTTATCATCTTTCCAGATGTGCATAAGATTTGAGACTTATTTAAGAGGTAAAATTACAAGGCCTGGGTGATGTAATGGAGAAAGGAATCATCCAGGGATTCTACAAAGTCTGATTTAGGTAATGAATGGTAGTATTATTAATGGAGGTATGAAGGTCAGTTGAGAAGAAAACCTGAATACTTCAGGTTGGATACATTATATTTGGGATTTCTCAGTGACAATAAGCAACAAGACAGATAAGGATTCAGGAATCATCAGTCCACACAGTAGTTATTACCTTATAAATGGATGAGATCCTCCAGGGAAATCACAGAATAAGAAGACAAATGAGTCAAGGATTTAACTTTGAGGGATACCAGTTTCAGGCTTGCATTAAAGAATCTGAGAAGGAGTGGTCATGGGGTTAAAACTAGGAGAAAGTTTAGTATTTTCATGGAAGCAAGTTTCCTGGGTTAAAATTTCAAGATGTGAAGATTCAACCATGTTATGGTGGACATCCAATAAGAATTTTATTTAACTATACATAAATATCATTGTGCCTTTGGCAAGATAAGATTCAATAGAATTGAGGGGGGCGCCTCGGTGGCTCAGTTGTTAAGCATCTGCCTTTGGCTCAGGTCATGATCCCAGGGTC
This sequence comes from Callorhinus ursinus, assembly GCF_003265705.2. NCBI lineage: Eukaryota > Metazoa > Chordata > Mammalia > Carnivora > Otariidae > Callorhinus > Callorhinus ursinus. The sequence continues at coordinate 25,311,747 of NW_027397076.1, forward strand.
CTGGGATCGAGCCCCACATCGGGCTCCCTGCTCAGCGGGAAACCTTCTTCTCCCTCTCCCACTCCCCCTGCTTGTGTTCTCTCTCTTGCTGTGTCTCTCTCTGTCAAATAAATAAATAAAATCTTAAAAAAAAATAGAATTGAGGAAGCAGAAACAGGTTTGGAATTGAAAGATAGATGAAGATATAGAGAGGGAAAGGTATACTGCTTCTTTTAGAAGATGGACTAAAAAGGAAGGAGAGACAGGGAGATACCTGGATGATGATTCAGGGCTAAAAAATGTATATTAAGATACAATAATTGGGGTGCCTGGGTGGGTCAGTTGATTGAGCGCCTGACTCTTGGTTTCAGCTCAGGTCGTGATCTCAGGGTGGTACGATAGAGCACCGTGTCGGGCTCTGTGCTCAGCTCAGAGTTGTCCTGGGACTCTCTCTCTGCCCCTCCCCCATACAATTAGTAAATCTTTTTAAAAAGATACAATAATTAATATTGTTCAAAGTTGTAACACAATTTATGGTGACAAAATACACTACAGGTAAACTTTTATCTTTATGGAATCATCTTAGAATCCAGTAATTTGTTTCTTCTTTCATTTTGATTACACTTAAATCTATACTTAATTCTAATGGTCAGGGGAGAAGCTAACTTTTGTTTTAGGGATTTTATCATAATTTTTAAGTGTAGATACTCTGGACAAGTGCTTACATGACTACTATGAACAAAGTAATTTCACCACTACGCAATTTTTGATACATAAAATATTTATGATAAATGTTGGGGAAAATCTTTAAAACAAGAAGGAAATATCTTTTTAAAAAAGTAGTGTTTACACAATCTGAAAATCATTAAAAATTAAAATAATTTTTATGTATTATTATATTTATTTAAAAATGTTTTTTATAATGTATACCAGAGTAGGGGCTACTTAACCCTATCAAATGTTTAAACTTCTATTGAAACAAACAAATACAAATCAAATGGATCCTGTTTTATCTTTTTATTGTTTGAGGATATGGATGGATAATCTGCCCATTTAAAAAGGTTTATACTCTACATATCATCTTTAGTGATTTCTTCTAATTTCTTGAATCCCATAATATTTTATTTCTGAAGTCTTTCTGTTGTTTTATAGTAGATCTATCATCTGATTCTATATATCCTTTGATAGTAGAATATCTGATCTAAAGGCTTTTCTGAGTTAGAAGAAATAAGTCTGTTTTTAAAGTTACTCATGGATAGCAAATATCTTAGCTTTCCCAATATTTATAGTAAAGTCCCTTGTGCTCAAATGCATTTATTATAATATATAATTATCATGGAACATGCAACAGATAGCTTACATCCAGTCTACTCAAAGCCACTACTCTAAAGAAGAAAAGGAATGGGTCTGTTTCCACTGTGTGTGTGTGTGTATAAAAGTATTTATATATGTCTGTGTATATATGTCTGTGTATATATGTGTGTGTAAATGTAGGCTTATGTAAAAGTATTTGTGTGTATGTATAAATATATATATATGAAAATATGTGTGTATACATATATATAAAATATGGCTTATTTAAAAATGTCACTAAACAAATTTATCTGAATAGGATTATTCTTATCATATTGGTTATAGTATTCTGTGTTTCAAATTCCAAACACCATATATAAATTTCTTTAAAAAAAGTAACTTCAAAGATTACGTTGATTGATCATTCTAGCCTGGTTTGAATTAAAATAGTGTATTCATCCAGTCATTCAATTATATTTGAGTGCCTATCATATGTAGACACTTATCCGCATGCCTGTAAATTGAGCAGTGAACAAAACAAAGCCATGAGGAAATGTGCTGAATAGTAAGGGAGACAATGAGAGAGCATTTGTAACATTTTGTAAGTTTTCTATTGACTGATTTTCATTTTGTCATTTCCGTGTTCTCTTGCAGTTTCTATGTTAATGTTATTACCTAAAAGTGGAAATTATCCTCTTCTGAATAGCGTAAATCTAAATTCAATAGTGTGATACAATTATGTATAGATTTTTCAGTTAAAGTGGCCTTAAAACTCTTCATAATTATAAATACAACTTACTTAATTTCTCTGCTTTTCTTTTCCTTTCCTTCCCCAAACCAATTAAATATATCTCCCTAGTCTGAGCTGAGAGTTGTTGCAAGGGAAAAGAATTGTAACTAGCGTAAATAATGGTATTTTGTAAATTAGTTTTTAAATATTTTAGCATAACTTTTTGTAACATACCATATGGCATAATATTTAGTGACTCAGAATAGCCTTAAGGCTTTAAAAATGATTTACTGAGAAATTATCTTACTTTGATTGTCACTTTCTGATAAGACCTCCCAAATGAGAGAAAAAGATTGTCTTCCTTTCTATATTTAATTTGTCACACAATTAAAACATATTCATTAAATAAAATTTAGAAATTCAAGGGACAATCTACATTTTCTATGTAAGCTTGCCCCTTTTCTCATTAGGTATTATCTGTCTGTGATTCATTTCAACAACAACAAAAATTATTCTAGATTCACAGTTAGCCCAGATTTAAGATTAAAATCTTTTACTTTCACATGCAAAAAGTATCTTGCTTCTCAAAGGAAAAAAATCAAATTCAAAGGTAGAACTTTATTTCCTTTTAAGTATATGCAGTTTAAGGATAAAAGAATGTCTTTTCATCCAGTGAAGAAAAACATAGCAGGAGATCAAATAGGTCAAGACTAATTGGATCCTATTTTAGTAGGTAACTTTATATTGCCTATTTTCAAAAAAGTGTCCAAAACATTTTTAATTAACCTTTTCTGAGAAAGGATTCATGATATGGCTTGAGAAATTGCTCATTCAAAAGTAAACTTTGAAGAAATGAAAATACAGTGATATGTGTTATGAACAAAAATTTTGCTGAAGACGTGGTATACAAGAAGGCTTGAAGAGACCTGCTTAATTATAGGTCTCATTAAACCTGTAAAAAGATTGTGAGATCTATTAACCTTGGTTTGTGTCTCTGCTTCATTAGAGAAGCCTGGTTGTTTCATGATTTGGTAAGTCAAATATTCAAGGCTTAAATATATAAATATTGAAATATATCAGTCTTTTTTTCCTTACTCTTCATTCAGCCACAATGTCTCCTGATGAAATTGTCACCACACCCTCATGATTGGATGAGAGGGAGAGCCTGTAGGCCACATACCTGGTAAAATTGAAGGGCCAGACTGTTTTACTCTATCAGTATGAGTTCAAAATTTAAAACAAAATACATGAAAACAATATTGCAACGACTACTACTCAAGCTATGCTCCTACCAGCTAACCCTTATTTTCATTTGCTATGTGCAGTCATTTACCCTCCCAATGACCATGTGAGACAGGTACTATTATTATATAAGTTTTATATGTGAGACACAAAAACACAGGAATGTTAAATAACTAACCCAAGTTTACTCATCCGATCAGATTCAAACCCAGGTATTCTGGCTCTAAAGCTCATATCCCTGACTACACTATCCAGCCCCACATTTAACACTAACACCAAACCACATGACATAGAACCACCATATGTTGAAATTAAATTAGCTTCTCAGTCTATTTTCTGATTGCAAAATTCTGGATAAATTTGTCTCTCATGTTGGGGGACGCTGCTTGTTCAGACAATTATGTAACAGCCCTGGGAATTAGGAATGAGGTCAAGGAGTTGCCTAAGGAAACTAGAGTTGGGAATATAAAATGAAAAACCATTTAGAAGAAGCAGAAATCAATTGATGTATACTGGTGATCATTAGAGCAGAAAGATAAGGTTTTTTAGGAAAACATTAAAAAAATTTTTTTTTGACTGCTGTGTGTGTGTGTGTGTGTGTGCAGAGTGAGGCTGGATCATTTGTAAATGCTCATATAAAGGGGAATTCTCTACATGGAATTTTAATATCTTCTGTACTTTATAGTGCTTCCTCAAAAGGATGTTTTTAAACTGCCTTATTTATTAATTACTAAAGCACTAGGTAGAAATGATTTGGATGGATATGTTCATATTTTTATTATGTGGTCAGACATTGAATGAGGAGTATTTTTAATCTGTTGTAAAATATCTCAGGTTAAAAATAAAGTATGAGTCATCTGCTATGATGGTATATTCAGTAGCTAAAAATCACAGTGCTTTTAAAACATTCTGCTGTGTCAATTCGACTAAGTCATTCATACATAATTGAAAAGATACTGCTTTTTCTTTATAAGATTTCATATTGTAACTGATATTTATAAGGGTTTGAGTTATCAAGACTCCACCTTGTAGTAATCACCACAAAAAATGCTTTTCTTAGAAATTTAAGGATCCTTAAGTATTCAGAGATGGCCAAGACAATGGAAATGTAGAGGGAAGAAGGCATATTGTGAGTTATGCATACCTTTTTTATGATTCTTACTCATAATTATCAATAATGCAGGCAATCAATTGACCACTTAGTGTTTTTTCCTGAACATTGCTTTGCTTTTAGAAATAAAGTTAGAGTTGTACAGATGCATAAAAGAAGAAAAATAACTTTCTGTGGATTTATTGGTATAAAAACTTAATCCTGTGAAATATTTTTATTTTATAATGAGCCCTTATATGGTGGATATACACAATTGAATGATAGATTAAAAATGTAGGAGTTTTGAGTTTAGTTACTGTGTTAGCTATCTATTCCTGTGTAAATAGTTACATGGTTTTGTAAACCTCAAAACTTACTGGCTTAAAACAACAGCATTTATTACCTCACAGTGTCTGTGGGTAGGGGTTTGGTGCAGTTTAGCAGGGTCCTCAGACCCAAGGTCTTTCCTAAAGCTGGAATCAAAGCATTAACCAGGCCTGCAGATATTTCAGGCTCCAGTAAGGGAGGAACTGCTTCTAAATTCACCTACAGAGCCTGGCAAGCTTCACTTCCCAGCTGGTTGTTGGCATGAGATCTTTGTTTCTTGTCACATGGACCTCCCCATAGGGATGCTCACAATGTGGCAACTTCCTCTAGAGGAGTCTGAGAGAGAAAGAGAGTTGTCACAATTTTCTCAAAACCTAATCTCATAAGTGACATTCCATTACTTTTACCATACTTTCATTAGGTCTAGCTCACGTTCAGGGGGAGGGGATTATACAGGGCAAGAATTCTAGAACATGAAATCATTGAGAGCCATTTTAGAGTCTTCCTACCACATTTCCAAAGACATATTAAACAATATTTAAAAGAAGGGAAATGTATCTTTTTCTTCTCTTTCCCTTTTTGATAACTTTCTTCCTTATGGAATTCTCTCTTCTGGTCTAAAATGACTTGTCTCTTCCCCACAACTGATTAAAGTTTGCTTTGAGCTATTGTTGAAATAATCTTATTTTGTGTGTAAGACATTTAGCAAATGCAATATGGACAATAACAGAATGAGTAACTTAATGTACTTCCTCCCAATGAGTTTGTACTGTAGGTGCTTAAGATGGGTTAGAATATGTTGAAATGATTCATTTTGTGTTAGTGACTAATTCCAATAATGAGTTTTCTTTTAATTATGCCTTAGGTTTCAAGGCCTTAGAATAGAATAATAAGGTATAATAGGACCTCAAAGGGAATCCTTTTTGTTAGAGGCCTTAAGAAGCCTCTTCCACGGTACAGGCAGCTGCCTACTTTCAGCATCCTACTATTGATTGCTTGGGGGTTTTTGATTTGACATATTTATCAAGAGCTTATAGAACACAGAGAGGTATAGATCAATCTCTGCTAAGGGAGTTGAAATTTATATGGAAAGAAGTGGTAGAATATATGACAATTAATACATGAATATAAATATAATGGAATTTCAGTGGATGAAGAGGTCACTCCTGGCTGGGCTGGTCAAGAAAGTGTTTTGAACCTGAGCTATCCTTATAGTTCTATGATTCAGGTGAAGCCTACTCCGGCTTATATTTTTAATATCTCATTATGGTAGGGTAAATAATAATCGCCCAAAGATGTCTACGTCTTAATTCCAAAACCTGTGAATATGTTACCTTCTAACATATTCCCTAACATAGGGAATATGTTACCCCCTAAAAGGGACGGTTCAGGTATGTTTAGGATCTTGAGATGAGGAGACTGTTCTGAAGTATTTGGATGAGGTCAATGTAATCATAAAGGGCCTTATAAGAGGGAGGCAAGAGATTTAGAGTCAGAAAAAGGAGATGTGAACCAGAGATTGGAGTGATGCTCTTTGAAGTTGGAAAGGGGGCAAGAAATGCAGATGGCCTCTAGACTTTGGAAAAGGTAAGGAAATAATTCTCCCCTGAAATCTCCAGAAGAAACACAGCCCTGCCAACACCTTGATTTTTAGACCTCTGACCTCCAGAATTGTAAGAGAATAAATGTGTTTTCTTTTAAGTCACTAAATTGTACTAATTTGTTACAGTAACAATAAGAAATTAATATACTTCTTACTCGCTGAAATTTCACTTATCTATTCCCAGACTAGGTTGCTTAACCCTCCTAGGAAGTCATCTTGGGTTAACTACCTTTCAGGATGTACTTCCTCTGGGTAGGCCAAATATGGTCTTTGGGATTGTGTGTGTGTGTGTGTGTGTGTGTGTGTGTGTGTGTGTGTGTGTGTGTTGGCGTTAGGGAGTTAGAAACAGGGATAGGCTTTGGTGCCCATGTCTGAAGTTGCTGGACATCCTGAAAAGCAAAGATACTGCACTATGAATGAAGAAGATAACAGATGTTGATAAGATTGGAAATATTGGAACCCTTGTACACTATTGGTGGGAATGCAAAATGGTGCAGTTACTATGAAAAACAGTAGAGGTTCCTCAAAAAATTAAAAGCAGAACTACCATATGAACCAACAGTCTCATTTCTGGGTATTTATCCATAAGAATTAAAATTAGGATCTTGAAAAGATCCCATGTTTAATGTAGCACTATTCACAGTAGTTCAGATATGGAAAAATCTTAAATAGATAAAGGGATATAGAAAATATGACATAAAGGGCATCTGGGTGGCACAGTTGGTTAAGCATCGGACTTGGTTTCGGCTCGGGTCATGATCTCAGGGTCGTGACATCAAGCACTGCATGGGGCTCTGCGCTAGCGGGGAGTCTGCTTAAGACTCTCTCTCCCTCTCCCTCTGCCCCTTCCTACTGCATGTGCTCTCTCTCTCTCAAATAAATATATCTTAAAAAAAAGAATATATGACATGTTTACACATGTGCACACACACACATATACTACATATATATGTATATATATGCACAATGGACTGTTATACAGCTTTTTAAACAAAGGAAATCCTACCAAATGCAACAATATGGATGAAGCTTGAGAATATTATGCACAGTGAAGTAAGCCAATCACAGGACAAATTCTACATGATTCCACTTATATGAGGTGTCTACAAGAGTGTCATAGAAGCAGAGAGTGGTGGTTTCCAGGGGCTGTGGAGAGGGGCAGATGGGGAGTTGCTAATCAATAGTTATAAAGTTTCAGTTATACAAAATAAGTAAGTTCTAGGGACTTGTGCAACATGTGCCTATAAGTTAATACTACTGCATTATGTACTTAAAAATTTAGCAGGATAGATTCCATGTTAAATGTTCCTAGTTTAATAAAATATGTATAGGAAGATTTTTCCTACCCAATATACCAATAATGTCCCCATTAAGAGAAGGTGCCCATCACTTTCGGCAGAAACCTTTTTTTTTTTTTTTACAGTATTTTAGCATGACCTGGTGTAGCTTCTTGGTTGAGGATGTGGGGATACTTGTCACCATAACATTGTTCTTGGCCTTTGGGCCAAGCTAAAGTTGAGAAGGTTTCCAATTTTATTTTTTATTTTTATTTTTTAAATGTCTTATTTATTTATTTGACAGAGAGAGACAGCGAGAGAGGGAACACAAGCAGGGGGAGTGGGAGAGGGAGAAGCAGGCTTCCCGCCGAGCAGGGAGCCTGATGTGGGGCTCGATCCCAGGAACCTGGGATCATGACCTGAGCCCAAGGCAGACGCTTAATGACTGAGCCACCCAGGCGCCCCGAGAAGGTTTCCAATTTTAATATTAGGTTATATATAGCTACTGCATTATGCATTCAGGATTCACAATCCAGTTTTGGGGATGCTGGAGGCAAAGAAATAAAGACTGATCTACCATTAAAATGTAGCTATAGGCTGTCCTCAGTCTACATGTATTGTATTAACTGAAACCAGTGCATGTCAAAACCAGAGAGCTGTGTCCTTGCTTTACATGGTAGCTGAGTTACCACAGAGCCACGTCAGGATGTGGTTCTTATATTCACCAGTTTCAGTTAACACTGTGCCATGCAAAATGAGTACTGTCTGCACTTTCTGTCTGGGTAGCTTTAAGCAAGAGAAATGTGCATACTTTGTTACTGCACTAATCACAAGAGACTTGGCATTCTATGCACTTTGGAATTCTTAACTGGCTGTGTGGCTCAGATGAATGCTCTCAGTTACATTTGGAAAGAATAATTAATAATGAAAAATAGGTTCCAGAAATATGAAGGAAAAGAAAGATCTGAATATAAAATATTCTAAATTAATTATAGTAAATCAAAGCATATTATAAATTTGAAGCTTGGCTTTGAGTTTTTTGTTTTCTTTGTTTTGTTTTGTTTTTTGGAATCTGATCAAATGAATAGAAGAAAACAAGACTGTCTATAGAGCATATACCGACCATAGACCATTCTGTCATGGACTCTAAGTCTCCAGGTTAGAAGACTCTTGCATTATGTTATAATCTCAGTTAATTTAGTAACATAGCATCAGTGCATTTTATGCTCTCATTTCAGTCAGCTTCATTTCCTTTCATTTAATAGTATTTTGAGAATGTGATACTGATATTGTAAACATTGATTCATATCAGAATTTTGGTAGCATCAATTGAAATGGAGCTGCCCAGAAGAAAAATAGAGAAATCATATGTCCTGTTGCTATTTCTGGTTACCATTCTAATCATCATTCATCATTTCAAAAGCAGAAGAAATAGGAAATGAATTTGAAATTTACTTCTTGTGATTTGGAACTTGGTAAATGAATTTTTTCCCCAAAGTAAATAGCAATGCAGAAAAGGAATTTGTCTGCATATCCTTTAGATTCAGATTTGACTTTGTTCTGAAAAGTTTGCGTATCTGATTTTAGATAGTGCTACTGATTCCTGTTTTTTCAAGTTCTCATCTCTCCCCCATCTATCTGATCCTCCATGCCTCTTATTTCCAAAATTAAGTTATGAGCATGAGATACATAATATTTAGCTGAAAATCCCATGCCAGACTTTTCTGAAACTGTAAACTTAATGTATTTGAAAAATATTTTATCTGCTCTCTTGCCAGCTTCTCATGATTACCTTAAAAATTATTAGTGTTAATTGGCTTAATACCTAGAATCTCGTAAGATGAGTATTTATTAGAAATATCTATTTAATACGCTTATATATTTTTAATAAATTATTTGCTCTGTTTCTGTTTTTAGTTCATAAGCAATTCTTCCTTACAGTTATTTATAATTCAAAATGATAAATAGCTTTGAGGTACTTTGGTGTAGTCAGTAGAATTGCAGATAATAGTTGGAAGGGCAGATGTATTTTATTTTTTCCTCTAAAGAAAAATCACCTCAGATAGAAAAAAAATCACCTCAGATAGGACAATCTCCAGTTATTTTTTTGACCTCGTAAATATTTTAGGCTATTATTTACTGAGTTAAAAATAAAACCTGATACTTTAAAAGGGTAAGATATGGTATTTTTTTCCCTAGCTAATTTATTGTGTTTTGCATCAGGGGAAGATTAAGTATAAGTGGAGGTTTTTTTTTTTTTTTTAATTTGACAGAGAGAGAGAGAGAGAGCACAAACAGGGGGAGCAGCAGGCAGAGGGAGAGGGAGAAGCAGGCTCCCCACCGAGCAGGGAGCCCAATGTGGGGCTCAGTTCCAGGACCCTGGGATCATGACCTGAGTCAAAGGCAGACGCTTGATCGACTGAGCCACCCAGGCACACCTAAATGGAGGTTTAATTGTAAACTAAGATCACAGTAATTGAGTCTCTGACTCTTAACCAACAATGGCTTATAGATAAATCTGCCGTAAATTATGTGTATCGTGGATTATAACATTGATATCCTCTTTTAAATGTTGGATCTTTTCTCTCAGTTGCTACCTCACATTTTGAACAGGCTGAAAGCTGCCCACCATGGTGCATAAATATGTGATGTCAGATAACACACACTGGAAGAGGAATAAATTGTGTATAGGTTCATGGTATGGATTTTATTCAGTAAATAATTCTAGCAAAAAGATTGCTCAAAAATAAAAATTATATATTTAAAAATAGTGTGAAAAATTTATAATAACCAAAAACATAAAAATGCATGAAAAATTATAGGGTGGATTGAGGAGGTAAAATATAGAATTTAGGATCTTTTGCCTTTCAGGGAACATACATTCTAGAAATTTAATGGAGGTTAATAAATAGAATTAATCCATATCTAGGTCTTATCCACATGTTTCTAATCCATATCTATTTCAACATACATCATTATGTAATCTGTGTCAATAACCTATCTTTGTTTTACTCATTTATAATCTAATCTGTGCCTATGCGTCATTTCATGTATAGTAATAACTAATAATAATTGACAATTTACTATCAGTTGTCATTAAGTATCTTTCCATGAACTCTCATAATTAGTTTTCCAAGGTCCTCCTAAGATAGGTACTAGGACATAGATTGACTTATTTTACATGAGGAAGATCAGGCAGTTGGCCCAAGTTCACACAGCTGGTAAGTAGTGAACATAGGCTTGAACCTGTTTCCTTGATCACTAAGGTATTTCTTCTCCCATGTGTGTTGCATTTTGCAGGCTTGAGGTAGAATTGAAGGGCTATTGACCATCTTATTCAGGCAGAGTCTCTTGGGATGATGCCTCTGTCGTGTTAACAAAAATATCTGATCATCAGTCTTGCCATCCAGAAGTTCAGTTTCTGCAGTAAACTCAAAGATAATCAGCTTCTCGATGGTTGTTTTACAGTAATGAAACAAAAATATAATGAGGACGAAAATCTATTAATATAGGATAATGCACATTTCAAAGTGGTCCCAAGCACTGATGTCAGCTAATCAGTTTATCCTTTCTTTGCAGGAGAAATTCATAGGAAGCTAAATTCAACATAAATTTTTCAACTTCCTTTAACATTTATTGGTTTTTCTTTGTGGTAACTTCTGAGGACACAGAGATAATAATAAGTACAGTACTGAGTTGATTTAACCTTCAATTTTTTTTTCACATGAGTAAAATGACAATTATAAAGTGGTGTATGTAGTAAAGTTGTGATAGAGTTAAGTGCAAGATGCTGGGAATAACAGGAGAACTAACACTCTAGCTTGAGGGACTCAGGAAAGTCTCCTAAGAGAGGTGATGCCTGCAGTGGATCTCAAAGGTAAAATTTATCCAGAGGAGGGAGGTGGCTTTCTAGGCAGAAGGATCTGTGGTGCAGTAGCATAGAAGTTAAAAAAAAAACAACACTTGACGCAAAAAAAGAAGTACGGAGTTCATTATGGTAAGAGTGTAAGGATTCTTTTGAGGAAGTGGTGAAAGGTAAAATGAAAAAAGTAGTCCAGAATGATATAATGAAAGACCTCATGGATAAATACGCTTGATATTTTTTTTCCCAAGAAGAATGGGGACTTATTAAGAATTTTGGGTATGGGAGTAACTTATACATATCTGTATTTGAAACACATCATTCTAGAGTAGTGTTTTCCAAATTTTACTTTGCATTAGACTCACTTGGGGGCTTGTTCAAACACAGAGTTTCTGATTCGGCAAGACTGCAGTAAAACATAAGAAAATGCGTTTCTTTTTCTCTCTCTTTTTTTTTAGAGAGGGAGCATGCCCATGCGGGGGTGGGGGAGGGGCAGAGGGAGAGGCAGAGGGAATCTGAAGCGGGCTCGGCCCAATCTCATGACCCTGAGATCCAATGACCTGAGCCTAAATCAAGAGTCAAACGCTTAACAGCAGGTGCCCAAAGAAAATGAATTTCTAAGTTCCCAGGTGACACTGATGTTACTGGTCCCCAGACCACTCTTTGAGAACTACTGCTCAGGAGAAAAGATTAAATGAGTGTGAGAGTGGAAAAAAACTCAAAAAACACACTGTTTTGGAGAAAGCCAGCATGGTTGTGGGGTGGGGGAGATAAATGAGGTTTTGAACTAAGGTAGTGAATGCAGTAGTTATTAAAAGTAGGTAATAGATTGAGTTGAGCAGATAGTTTAGAAAGAAAAATTAACTGGCTTGGTAAACAGATACCAGTGTGAGGGAAGACCTTATTTACCTCCAGAAATCCCAGGTTGGGCAACTGCCTGTTTACTGGAAGTACCAACAAGATAAGCACTAGAGGAAGAAACTGGATGGGAGGCAGCTGGCCATAGTAATGGGAGGGGAGGAGAGGAGATGATGTCTGATTTGGACATACTGAGTTTGAGATAACAAGGATACATCAGTGTGTAAACATTGGCAAAGAGGATCTGACAGAGACTGAGACAGGATTCAGCAAAAGATTCCCTTTATCACCTCAGACATATGGAAGGGAATAGACAAGAAAAAAGCAACATGCAAAAAAATTCATAAAGGAAAGCGTTTCAAAGAAGGCACTCCATGGAAAAGGCAGAACCTTGAAACTCTTCGGTACTTTCTTCAGAAAACCCTGTTCCATGCGATACTGGCACAATTATGTCTTTGAAACATATTAGATTTCCTGTTTAGGTGTGAGTTTGAGGACAGTATTTTGACATTAAAAATATATGGCAAAAGTCTTTGGAATTGTACTTTTTTGCTAAATTCAGTGGCATTCACTCTCATACCTGTAGGTTGAACAAGGATATTCTTTTTCCCACCAGATGATCCACTTCACTTCAGGAAAACTCTGCTTGCAATGCCATTCATTCTTTCTACAAATATTGAATAAATATGTTTTTTCCCAAGTCACTATGTGTCATACCAAGTTGTCCCCATTTTTCCCCACACCTCCATTTATTTAAGAGAGCATAATTGTTAGAAATCATTTCCTTTGGAGTCAGCCTATCTAGATTTGAACGCTTATTAGCTGTATGATTTTTGTCACATCATTTAAACTCCTGAAGACTCTCTTCCATCTTAAAAATGATGGAAATAACAGCTAAAAGAGCTAGGATGCTCTTTAATAAGGCAATAGAGCTCTTTATACTGGGTCTGGTATAGTCAATGCTCAATAAGTGTTAATTATATTGTTACACAGTCAAGGTCTCAGGACAAACTTTCCCAGCATGCATTCAAAACCATAAACAATTCTGGAAACATGAAATACTCAAACTTACTGTCACCCTATATAATCTACTTCTATAACACCTATATAGTATAATTTTAGCACCTTGTTTCTCAGAATTCTTCCTCATTTTGCTAGATTGAAAGATCTACTTTTACTCTTAGATTGACATACTCTTAGACTGAAAAGATCCTTGAAATCAGAGAGCATGTCACAGCCTCTATATTCCATACACCTGATTCTGTATGATACCTTGCACTTATTATGTGTACAATATACATATACTGACTAAATTGTCTTTGTCATTCTGACTCCCCACTAGACTGTGAACTCTTTGAAAGTGACCTTGATTTATTCATCATCATGCTGTTCATGTTCAGCACAGTGCCTCAGTCAGTCATTGCTTTATGAAAGAATTCATTGTGTGGCTCATGGAAAACTTAGATTCGGGCTGGACTGTGCTCAAAGTAAAAAATGTAGATATTTTCCTTTTTTTTTAAATTTAAAGAATGACTAAATAGGGCTTTTTCTGGCTTCCATAGGAAAGAAGATATATAAAATTGGTTGTGTGTGTTCTCTGCTTCTTCTCTGCCTCCCAGGAAATTTACCCTGTAAAGTTGCCAAGGAAACACTAACAGCTTAAGTCTGGTAGAGGAGAAAGATGCCTCATTAACAAACTCAGTTTCATTATTTGGATGCTTGCCTCAAGGAGATGCTGTTCTGTGATGGAAGATTGTTTCCATTAAGCATTGTGTGAAAAACTGAATGATTTTTTTTTGACGAAATTTCTTCTATTACTTTTTCCCAGTGCAGTGAACCTACACACTATGAGACATTACATAAGAACATTATTGACTTGTAATTCAATGTATTTGAACTATTTATTATTGCTAAGTGCATAGGTTAGATAAAGTTTTCAAGCATTCACTGTATAATGATTAAGGGGTGAGGTCTTTAATTTGAAGTATTGACAGTATTTCACCAGAAATAAATTTAATGTATTGTTTATTGTTTATTAAATCCTTTTGTATATTTTCCTTCTTATGAACTAGAAATCCTGGGAATATAGAAATTTATTGTCTTAAGATAATACAGAATTGAGTGCCTTTTCTTTAGGAGGCTGTCTCATCAGTGATGTATAATGGAAAAAAGGTACATGGTGCTTGGGGTTATAACACTTGGGATTCAAAGCTTCTTTCCAGAATTCACTAGCTGTTTGGTCCTGGGAAAATCATTCATTAGTTTTTTATTCAGGCATTCTATAAAGATGGGTTGTGCAAACACTGTTGCCTTGAGCCATCTTTCAAAGTGATATATTTATATAAAAAATGAGAAATTCTTCATTTATGTACCCTGAGCCTCAGCTTTTTTATGTATAAAAATGGTATTATGTGCTTTATTGAGTCATTCATCCATTCAAAAAGTATTTATTGAGCTCCTACTGTGTGGCAAGCTGTTCTAGAGGGTGATGAGAGGTGTTCATCCTTTGTTGGACTCTTGACAACATTGTTCTTTTTTCTTACTTCTCTGGACTTAGGGTTGGTTAAGACTTCCAGCTGTTACTAGTCCCAGTGCATCGCCATTCCCTTGGATCCACTGAACCATCCATACCTTTATAAAGTATCCTTTTATTAAATGCTCTTTTATGATGTTTTTGAGTTTGTCATTTGTTTCTGGGTGGAACTTTCACTGATTTAGACAGTTAGGAAAAGTCTGAGATTTTGATACTTAAATTGAGATCTGAGGGAGTGGGGATAGCTAGGGATTGAGCATCCTAAGCAGTATGAAAAACATGTAAAAGACAACCATGTGGTAGGAGTCCTATTTGGACTGTTTCTGGAACGGCAATGGGATCAATGTGACTGGGTGGCATGAGAGAGTCGGATAATGGAAAAAGGGTGGTATCAGAGAGATGGTCAAAGCCAAATCACTACAAGGCATTGCAGGACATGGTAATACATGTAATACAAACATAAAATACCTCATCAAATGTTTTTAAATACCTTGGAGCAAATTTTAAATATAATCATTCAGTAAAAATGGTTGAAATCTATTTCTTATTGATTTCACTGTACTGATACATTTTTGATAGATTATTTTAATGCACTAAAATGTACTCTATATCAAAATTGAATCACTTTCCCCAAAAGCATTGGGAAAATATTCCCAAGCTTTAAATATGTATAAACCAAATTTTAAAATAGCAGTAGCTAATAACAATATTATAATGTTTTAAGTATTTTTATAATATAAAGTGACTTTTTGGAAGTATAACACTTAAAACTTGATATTAACATTAAATGTAACTATTAGGTTTCAAGATGTTCTGGGTCTTATGGCATTTGCAATGTTAGACTCAGTGGACTGTTTAGAATTTTATTTTTCTTCATTTTTAATGTATTTGATACCCAAGCTATTTTAACATCTTTTTCTTGACCATAACTGGCTGATCCTACTCTTTAGGTATAAAAATAAGGATACAGCAACAGCCCTGAGGGAGATTTCAATCCCAATATCCTCTTTTTTCCCCCACCTCCATGCAGGGGAAACAAGACTTAAACATCAAACTTAATGACTTACATTGAAAACCACATGATTAATCCCTAAGCTCCATTATTGAAAGTGTCTGTCAAGGGAAAAATTATGTCAACTCTTGGAACAGGGGATCATGGGGAGGAGGCACAGCTGGGCAGCCAACAGCATCAGTGCTGCACAATGTGGAGTTTATTTTAAACCTCTCCTAATGTGGTACCCGAGGTCCAGGCTGCCCTCAAATCTCACTCAGAGCTCTGACACTAATCGCTGCACCTGCGGCTCAACCTTCCCAAGACTTGAGACTTCTGATTCGTGAGCAGCCTTGGCTTACCAAGGAAAGAGCTTTCCTACATTAGAAGAGGCTGCCTTCACACAGCTTGTGTCAAGGACTGGCTAATAACCTCACTTAGCTATTTGACACCTTGAAGAATAAGTGAAACTTCCATTACCTGAAAATTTTTTTAAGAAATAAGGTTGTTGGGGCACCTGGGTGGCTCAGTTGTTAAGCGTCTGCCTTCGGCTCGGGTCATGATCCCAGGGTCCTGGGATCGAGCCCCGCATCAGGCTCCCTGCTCCGTGGGGAAGCCTGCTTCTCCCTCTCCTACTCCCCCTGCTTCTGTTCCCTCTCTCAGTGTGTCTCTCTCTGTCAAATAAATAAAATCTTAAAAAAAAAAAAGAAAGAACGTTGTTTACATGGTTAAGGATCCTGGTTTAGGGGCGCCTGGGTGGCTCAGTCAGTTAAGTGTCTGCCTTTGGCTCAGGTCATGATCCTGGGGTCCTGAGATGGAGCCCCACATGGGGCTCCCTGCTCAGTAGGGAGTCTGCTTCTTCTATTTCTCCCTCTCCCCCTGCTTGTGCTGTGTCTCACTCTCTCTCTCTCAAATAAATGAATAAAGTCTTAGGAAAAAAAGGATATTTTATTTTGTTCTGTGTAGATGATGGCAACACATATAATGGAGGCTGTGTAATACTGGTGGTAAGTAGCGATAATATCTGAGTAGCAGCATGTGGGCAGGTACTAGGTTGACTTGGCATACTTTTATAAATTCAACTGGGAAACAATGAGTCAAATGGATATAAAGACTGTATTACATACACAGCATAAACAGAGTCACCATGGTGTCAGCTCTCTATATTCCTAGGAAGGTTAGGACTAGGTGAGACAAGTAGGGTGCTTAGGGCACAAAATTTGAGGAGTCACTCACTTCTAGGATTGTACAAATGCCAATTCTGTTCTTATAGGACTCTAAAATAAGGTGCCTAAGGGACAAAATTTAAGGAGGGACTCATTGTCAGGATCCTGCATGTGCAGGGTCAGCACTTGTGTGACCCTCAGAATGAATGCGTCCCTAAATTGTATACCCTAGACATGTCATCAGTTGCCTCACCTGACCTGGTCCCTAGTCCCACAGGACGACACTAAATTGGATGGACCAGATGACAGACAACAAGGAGGGAGAGGCACCTGGGGAGGAGCCAATCCCATAGTGCACCTCAGCAGTTTTACTGCCTGCCGATGGATCTAAGGTGGGGAAGAGTAAAGTGGAAAGTTCCATGCCTCACTGGTGCCAGAGAGGTGAATGAGAAGCAGCTGTATGGAAGCTCTTTATATGACTGCCTACCTTGTTCTGTTCTCAGGAGGCTGACAGAATATTCCACCAAGACATAGGCCAACCTACTGTTTAGCTCTGCCTATATTGTCCATGTGGGTATGTTCAAGGTAACCAGAATGCCATGGTAAAGCTATTCCCGTACAACTGGTATTAAAAAACACGTTTGCAGTCATACAAATATATTTTGTAATACCACTTCTAATAGCTATATGACATTGGGTAAATTATGTAAACTTTTTAACTTCTTAAGTGAGAAAAGAAATAGGTACTCTGTAAGGCTGTAATGTTAATGTTTATAAGGCATTTACATGGTACATAGTAAGTGTTGAAAGAGTAGATATTTTGTTAGATCTAAATGAACTATTAAATCTAAATGAACATGGTACATAATATAGTTAAATTCTGTAACTAGTTTAAAAACATCAGTTTGTTTTGAATGTTTAGTCAAACATTATTATAATAGTCAGCCAACAAACTTTCTAGGAGATGAGTGTTTTTACTTTTTGATGTATTTTTGTTGTTATCTGTATAAAAAGATATCTAAATAACAAGATAGATGGATTTGTTAAGGATTTCAGTTATATTTGGCAGACAAAATATTCAATAGCCATCAAAAAATGACTCACTTTTAGTTATGTGCAGTGTTCCTCAAAAGATTTATTTATTTCACCTATTAATTTCACAACATAAATGCATTCATGCACACTTATGCTCATTATTCACACCCGAAAGGTTTATTTTTGCATCAAGTGATAGATAAGCTGTGTTTAATTTGGGCATTCGTCCAAGTAGGACACTTTTTTTCAACTTATACTCAAAATAGCGTATAAGCTCAAAAAATCATTTTTCATTTATTTTATTTTTTTAAAGATTTTATTTATTTGTTTAAGAGAGAGAGAGAATGAGAGAGAGCACGAGAGGGAAGAGGGTCAGAGGGAGAAGCAGACTCCCTGCTGAGCAGGGAGCCCGAGATGCGGGACTCGATCCCGGGACTCCAGGATCATGACCTAAGCCGAAGGCAGTCGCTTAACCAACTGAGCCACCCAGGGGCCCAATCATTTTTCATTTAAATGAATAATCAGAATAAGAAGATATATCTGTACTCTGTTTAGAGCCATGAATTCCTAGTTTGCTTTAATTCAACATGTTAAAAATCATGAATCTCAATGCCTTTTGCATTCATCTTCTAAATTCTTTTGCTTTGTTTTTCTCAAGACGATAACTGTCATGAAAGGCTTAAAATTTTAGGAATCTGAGAAATGATTCAGTTTACCTAAGATAGCAATAAATCTTCATATCTATGAAAGTAAGAAATCTTTATGATATAACTTTAAAAAATGCATTAAATAAATGGCTAAAGTGCTTTTAATCTGAATCGGTTTCTATGTTATCTCTCTAATAATGACATCAGAGTGTTTCTCTTTAATGTACTTTATATGTCTTTATATTTAGAAAGGCATGTATTAATTTAAAATGTACTTAAAATCATTTTCTTTCATTTTAAATGTACTTGGAAATCACTTTTCCTATGAATAGAACTTTGTTTTTTGTCATGGTCATAACAGGTATATTTTCAAACAGTGCAGTGATTATGCTTTATTTTCTGTTGATCTAGTATTTTAGCCACTTTACTACCTAATGTTGTCAGTTCATTCCATGAAATTCTAAAACAGGTTTAAAAATTATACTTTTATCTTTGGATTAGAAAATGCTTGTCAGCTTATAAATATGTTTCCCACTTTAGTTTTATTATGTAAGGACATAAGGTTACTTAGATGATTTAATAGGAATGTTAAAGGATCTTGCTGTTTTGAGAGCCGGAAACTTATCTTAAATTTGCAGGTAGGGAGAACATCTGGTTTCAAATGTTACTCAAATGATAGAATCATGGACTTGGACCCTACCATTATATCTTCCCAAATCCATATTACCTTAATTTTCCATAAGACTTCTGTCTCATTGGAAGCAATTTTTATAAGCCTATTTTGGAGCTAGAGTGAGGAAGAGGAAGTTCTTCAAAGGGATGCTGAGTAGGGAAAAACATTATGTACAATATGTTTGTTCCAGTGAAGACAACAATTTTCTTGGCAAGTATTCCTTGTGGTTGCCGTGTCATTTATGGTCCTTGATAAAATAGGCATACGGAAATTCATCACCCATTGAGTTCTTGCTCAAAGTCAGCTTCTTCTGATGGAAACTTTTCATCACATCATTCCTTCCTTCTCCCCTGTCCTGCTGTTTATGTTGCCTCCACATGCTCATTTCAGCCGCATGTATTTTGTTAAGATTCCCTATTTTTGAGATACCAGGGAAATAATGATGTGATTAAGTCCCAAATGAATTTGTAGCATAACTCTTCTTAATGATATAAAGGTATTGGTTGTTTCTCTGATCATAGGCATTTAATTTTCTCTTCCTTCAGTCTTGACTCAGTGATCTTCCATCTTTGATTTCTTACTGCAACTGTATTTCCTGGGTTCCTCATCCCTATCCTTTCAAAAAGATTCAAACAGATAAGTGACTGGGGTCACAAGAAAAAAACTTTTTGTCAAGAAGTGTAACTCTTCAGTGTAGCCCCAAACTCCTCCAGCAGCCATTGAGCAGACAGTTTTGGCTACGCTGTATGTGTACCTGTAAATTGGGCATATGCTCTCTAGTTTGTCACAGCATCACCCATTTCTCCGTGTATGATACTTTTGACAATTATCATTATGCAGGCATGATCTTCTGTAGTTACTGACTGAAGATTAGAAATAACCTTGTAAAAGAATAGCTAATCTATCCATATCTATTTATATTTTTATCTTTTAAGTCCAGTAATAGAGTGGACTACAGATAATTAAAATTTTTATAGGGCAAGCATTTTCCATGGGATTTATATTCTTGCAAATAATATGTTAAATTGCAGTTTTATTAAAATTTCTTTTTTCTGTTATGTCCTCACTTTGACTCCCTAGGGAACAAAACTGCCTTCCTACCTAGAGTGATTTTTTTTTTTGCATATTTCAAGATTAGTCTGTTTACATTTTATTCTTTTTACGGTTTCCACAGAATTAGAGAAAATATCTAGATTTTTAGATACAGGCTATTTGTATAGTGTTACAGTGTGCAAGATTGTCTGAAAATAAAACAAAGAAAACAAATGTAGCTATGTGCCCTAACTTTGTAGCTAAAGAAAATATGACACTATGGGACTGGGAAATTCTCCATGCTGTTGAGTGGCATTTTACAATCAACACCTCTCCCCTTTTCAGGATATCGAATCCCTAACAGGAGGGCTGACTGGTTCTAAGGGGGCTGATCCGCCGGTAAGTTAGATTCTTCATTAAATTTAACTGTTAACAAATTGAATTATGTACACACCAGATCATCAGACAATTACTTGTATACAATTTTCATATAGCTATCTTTTTCAAATATATAGCTATTTCAATAGTATACACACACACACACACACACACATACACACACACACACTAATATATAGTAATTAATACAAAAGTATGAACTTGATTTGAGATATTGTTTGGTGTTTTAAAAAGTTTTAATATCTCATAAAATTCATCTCTGTGTATTGACTCTAAAAAGAATAAAATCTTCATTAGAATATGTAAATACTTTATGTCCTATGGGCTACACGAAAACTTTTGGAACTCGAGGGTTTACCATTCTAGATATGAATGTATGATATGTGTTGCAATATATTTTCTAGTTACTGAGAAAAATTATTTTATTGGCCCATTTTATCAACATTATTGATCCTTGATATTGCTATTTCTTTTCTACTTTATCCAGGGAGCTTCTGGAAAATTAGAGAAGTGTTCTAAAATTTTAAAGGATTATTGTTTTTAAGCAATAAGAAGAGATTGATAGTCTAGTATTGGAACATCTTAGTTCTTTCTGTGATACCTGCTGTAAAAAATATTGGTTAAGATAACATGTGATTTCATGTTTGAAGTACAAACATGAGTTCATGGTGTATATCTAAAGTAATATGATTCCATCTATTTCAACAGAGAGTCAATGCATAAATTTTTATCACTGTTTGCTTTTCACTTAGCACTGTGAGGTTTAATGCTGAACATACAGAACCCAGTGTTATCAATTTTAGTTATACTTCACCGAGGTATCTAGGTGAAGTTCATAATCACATTAAAACATCAGTGAGATGTTAAACAGATAACTTTCAATGGCACCTCTTTCTCTCCTGTCTCCCTTCGATATCTCATGATGTTGTCTAATCATCAAATTGCTCCTAAAGTAGGCTAAACAACGTATTTTAGCCTTTTCCCTTCCTTTTATTTTCATTGTCTGAATTTATGTGGGAAAAAATGTATTGTCTTCAGATAGCTGCTTATATTTAGTCCCTGAACCTATTACATTACAGCTCAAGGCAAGATGAAATGTAAGTCAACCAGCCAGGATATTGTGACAGGATTTACAGCCAGTCTTATATTTAAGTAGTGTAGGTGACTGTTTATGTGATATAATCTTACTCTCCTGCCTGGCATGGTGTTTGTACATAGCACTCAACTTTTATTAGAAGAGTAAATCCGTTTCCTTCAAAATCCCACCTCACCTGTCCACTGATTCCTAAAAGAATTCTACGATTAAGATCAATTGATTTTAAAAGGATTTGTCCCTGGTTCAAATAAAAAATTAACTCACTGATATGAGGAATTTGAGAAATAAAACAGAGGATCATAGGGGAAGGGAGGGAAAAAAGAAACAAGATGAAACCAGAGAGGGAGCCATAAGAGACTCTTAATCTCAGGAAACTGAGGGTTGCTGGAGTGGTGGGTGTTGGGAGGGATGGGGTGGCTGGGTGATGGACACTGGGGAGGGTATGTGCTATGGTGAGCACTGTGAATAGTGTAAGACTGATGAATCACAGACCTGTACCCCTGAAACAAATAATAATTCTATCTTAATAAAAATAAATAAGTAAAATAAAAAAATTAAATACCTCTCTTCTGCAAGGGTGATAAAAATCTTATTCATGATTTCTGTGTTAAAATAAGTTAATCATATCCTTTCAAGAAAACATTTTCCAAATATGGAAGATTGAGTGGGTATAAAAATCTAGTTGTTGAAAGAAGCTTCTTGAAAGGAAAAAAGATCACAGAAAGGAAAGATGGTGTACAGAAGGCAAGCTTCATCAACTTCATTCCCAGTAGCTAAAAGTGAAGTGTGTGTGTGTGTGTGTGTGTGTGTGTGTGTGTGTGTGTGTGTGTGTAGTTTATAATACTGTGAAATAGAGATTCTCTCTTGGCCATGACCTACCATGATGTTGGATATTTTATACTGCTGCTTACATTTTCTAAAATCCAGACTGTGCTTATTTTTTACCGTTTCGTGGAGTGGGAAACATGCAAATTGCAGAGTACATGAGCTTAGGCAATCTAATTAGGGGTTAACAGTACACATAAATTTAGTACTCCCCATTGTTAAAGAGCTATCTAGAACATATTACTTGAGAAACTATAATAAAATCATTTCTTAGTCCCATATAAAGCTTATAGAAAGCAGTCTAAGTAGCAGTGAAATGATAATAGGATCTAGTGTTACTTCAGATACTTAAGAATAAGACTTTGAATGAAGCTATTGTTGTTGGCCCTAAGTTAGAAAACTGAAAGTAGATTACATTAATTATAACCTAAATCCATTTGAAGTTGTTTATAATTTTTCCTTTCTTTAAAAAATATCTTTATGATAGATCATCTAAATACTATTGTCCATTTCTACAATTAGGTCTTCTGTATAAGTGTTTACAGTATATTACTAAAACTGTTCTATGATGAAATTTTTATTAGTAAGAAATTCAAGGTCCTATATATTTCCCCCTCATTATACAGAATATATAAGGTGCTAAAGGAATGGCATATCTTACAATGCCACCACAATGATGCATAGCTGTGAAATAATTTCTTTACCAGTATAACAGAAATCTCAGGGATGTAAATGGTATATTTAACAAATGCATTTTTTTTTCCTGTGGTTACATGTGTGTTATTTCTGAAGCATGAGAAAAAAGTGAAGTTTATATTATTTTAAATGTACAAGAAGTTGTATACATTTGCAAATGTCATTATAGATAAATTTGTATACCTGGTAAGAATAAATTTGAGGAACTCCAAGAATATAATTTACGTTAATATTTTTAACAATAAATATTAGCTAGTTTTTTTGAAAACTCAAGTAGTCTCATTTTCAGTACTAATCGTGAATGGTAGAATCATTCGTTCATGATTTTCAGGGGCAATTTCAAGTTTTATGATGGCTTTCTTCATCTGAAAAGGATTACAAGAAGGATTTTTTCTTTTTTTTTTTAAAGATTTTATTTATTTATTCATGAGAGACAGAGACAGAGAGAGAGAGAGAGAGAGAGGCAGAGGGAGAAGCAGACTCCCCGCTGAGCCGAGAGCCCGATGTGGGACTCGATTCCAGGACCCTGGGATCATGACCTGAGCCGAAGGCAGACGCTTAACCATCTGACCACCCAGGCGCCCAAGAAGGATTTTTTTTTAATTCAGAAACTGAAAATTAATTGGTTCAGTAGATAGAATTTATAGATTTTTCTAAATCATAGTCATCTTAGAAAAAACCTTTCTGTCATTTAGAAATATTATCAGTTTAATATTGCCTTACAACTGCCTTTGAAAAATTATATCAGACATAGTCTACATTTAGCATGTTTTTCATTCAGAAAAATTGGATCACAAGTTAACATCCAGTGTAAAATCAGCATATATTTACATATAAAAATAAAGTGAAAGAAAAGAATTAAAATCTAAAGGGTAAAAATATCATTAAGTTAAATTAGTGCTTTTTTATATACCATTTGCCATAGTGGTTTTTTTTTCTTGTTTTTATTTAAATTCCAATTAACATACAGTGTTATATTAGTCTCAAGTGTATAATATAATGATTCCACACTTCCATACAATACTGATGCTTACAGCAAGTACACTTCTTAACCCCCATCACCTATTTAATCCATCCCCCCACCCACCTTCCCTCTGGTAACCATCAGTTTGTTTTCTATAGTTAAGAGTCTGTTTCTTGGTTTGCCTCTTTCTTTTTCCCTTTGCTCATTTGTTTTGTTTCTTAAATTCTACATATGAGTGAAATCATACGGTATTTGTCTTTCTCTGACTGACTTATTTTGCTTAGCATAATACTTTCTAGCTCCATCCATGTCATTACAAATGGCAAGATTTCATTATTCTTTATGGCTTAGTAATATTCCTGTGTGTGTGTCCCACATCTTTATCCCTTCATCAGTAGATGGACACTTGGACTGTTTCCATAATTTGGTTATTGTAGATACTGCTGCTATAAACATCAGGAAGTATATGGCAATACAGGTCTACTTTAAGAAGCAAGAAATATCTCAAACAATTTAACATTACACCTAAAAAAGCTAGAAAAGAAACAACAAATGAAGCCTAAAGCTAGAAGAAGGAAGGAAATAATAAAGATTAGAGCAGAAATAAATGACATAGAAACTAAAAAAATAGAACAGATCAATGAAACTAGGAACTGGTTCTTTGAAAATATTAATAAAATTGATAAACCTCTAGCCCGGCTTACTAAAAAGAAAAAGGAACCAAATAAAAGCACAAATGAGAGAGGAGAAATAACAACCAATACCATAGAAATACAAACAGTCATAAGAAAATATTATGAAAAACTAAATGTCAACAAATTGGACAACCCAGAAGAAATGGATAAATTCCTAGAAACATATAAACTACCAAAACTGAAAAGGAAGAAATAGAAAACTTGAACAGACCAGTAAGCAGCAATGAAATTGACTCAGTAATAAAAAATCTACCAATAAACAAAAGTCCAGGTCCAGATGGCTTCCCAGGAAAATTCTACTAAGCATATAAAGAAGAATTAATACCTATTCTCAAACTATTCCAAAAAAGAAATAGAAGGAAAACTTCCAAACTCATTCTATGAGGCAACATTACCCTGATACCAAAACCAGATAAAAACTCCACTAAAAAAGAGAACTACAGGCCAATATCCCTGATGAACATGGATGCAAAAATTCTCAATAAAATACTAGCAAACCGAATCCAAGAATGCATTAAAAAAATCATTCACCACAATCAAGTGAGATTTATTCCTGGGTTGCAAGGGTGGTTCAATATTTGCAAGTCAATCGTGATACACATTAATAAAAGAAAGGATGAGAACCATATGATCGTTTCAATAGATGCAGATAAAGCATCTGTCAAAGTACAACATCCATTCATGGTGTTTTAAATTTTTAAAATAATAATATTAAAATGTAAAAAACTGGTAACCTCAAGGTATCAGGGGTGTCCCAGGATCAGTTTTGAGCCAACATTTAGGAAGGCCAGGATAAGGTCTAAACAACAATAGCTTCAGATGGCCAAGAGGATTCTGGATACTAAAGACTGGGGCACAAAGCATAAACACTCCCAGTGAGATGTGCTAGCTGCACTTGGTATCTGGAGAGCTGTGGGTTTGTAGGTCTGTCAAGTCTTGAGTCCATGGAGCCAGGATTTGTCCCAGACTGTGGGCCAGTTCTAAATCTATCGCTGGAATTTAGTAGCTCAGCTTAGCCACAGAACTTAAGTTTAACGACAGTAGACCCATGCAGACTAAAATACACAGTGAGGAAGGTTCTTTGTAATTTGGTTTAAGAAATGTCTGAGTATTAATTGGTTTTTTTCTTAATCATTTCTGATTCTTTTTAAGAGTCAGCATGGACAAAATTTAACAGAGTAATGTGGGACAAACTCTAGACCACATGAAACACATTTCTGAACCTACTTCAGTGTAACATACACATTGGTTCAATGTGGAAGTGTCATGCTATTTCAGAGTGCTGTTAGTGTTTGAATGAAGTCTACCTCATTTGCCTCATCCAGAACTTACAGCAGTAATGTCACTGGCACTATGCAGCTTCTTCCCTGTTTCTCTTTCTGTTTGTTACCTTGAAGTAATAAGATCTATAAATGTGCTTCTTACAGAACTTAGTGCTTTTAATAGTTCTGTTTTCTTTATCCGAATGCTAATGGTTCTCTTTACTTCTAAAGTGTGGTGAATAAGTGAATACTCCTCTAATCCACATCCTTGGGTTTGTTATGTACACTGTCCTGAACATTCTCTAGCTCTATTAATTTTTTCCCCATTGAGGAACCAGAGTGTACATTCCATATTTTTGTACTTTCTGTTCTCATTTTTATGTCTTCTTGATGATTCTTAGCAATTTGGGTAAACACCCTGCAGAATTTGAAACAAGTTTATTTTCCTGAGGGTGCTGTTTAGACCAGATTATATATTTTTCAAATTGTAAATGGTCTTAAAATTTAGAAGTCTTCAAAACCAATTTTAATTTGATTATTCAAAAAATGCCAATGTTCTACTTATTTGCTATAAAAGATAAGGGAATAAAAAAATGCAAATCTGCATTGTGATCTAATATAATTTCTTTCAACCTAGACTTTATATTGTGTATTACATACTTTGATTCTTCTATTTGTTTATTTAAAATTCAGTGTATATTTGAGTGTACACTATGTGCTAGACATTTGTTTAGGTTTTGGAAATACAGGGATACAAAATACACAGTTTCTTATTTCAGAATCTTGCAATATAGTGGAGTAGTCAGGTTGGTAAAAATAATTACAATGTAAAATAAACACAGCATGAGATGAAAATAAGAAAGAGAATCCATATAATCCAATTGTTGGGAATGAAAGGGGCTAGAGAATCAAAGAAGGTGAATAGAAGAAAGTACTGTCTAACTTGATAATTGTAGGATAAGTTGAAGTTTGCCAAGTGAGGAAAGCGGGGCATGGCATTTTAAGCAGAGGAAACAGTGTGTGCATAGGTCAAAAAATGAGAAAATAACTTACTGTGGCTAGAATAAGCTGGAGTGTGGGAGGTTGTGGTAAAGAGAGAAGGCTAGGTTAGGCCAGGGCAAGAACACGAGAAATTTCATGGAAGGAATTTGTTCTCTATACTAAGAATGAGGAACCATTAAAGTCTTTAAACAGGAGATCATTTAATCAGCTCTCTCCTTTAGAAGGCTTTTCTTTTTCTTTTGACTCTACTTGGAGAGTGATTTAGATAATAGTCTAAAGCAAGGAGACAAGTGAAAGGCTCTTGTGGTCATCCAAAAGAAAGATAAGAAAAATGGTAATTGCAACCTGTGTGTGTAGGTATATGTCTACCCCACTGAATTATAAAACTAGTCGAGGGCAGTATCTCAGGAGAACATCAACATTTTGAGTAACACACTGAATGATTAATATGAACCTGTAGAGTGACAGTGAGAATGGAGAAGAATGGACTGATTGATGAGATAATAAGAACATAGTGAATACTCAGGAATAAGGGATTGTTTAGAGGGAAGAGAATGAGACTTACTGAGAAGTCAAGGCTGACTTTTGAACTTTCTGGTTTGGAAACTGAGTGGATGAAAGTTCCATACACAGAGACAAAAATCTCATGAGGTAGAGCACTTTTGAGTGGGGATGATGAGTTCAGTTTTGGACACATTAAGTTGAGCTGACCAAACTGGGAATATATGAGTGATTTTGGAATCAGTGAGGTGAGATCTCATTTATAGCCATCGATTTGGACATGTAGGATCGTTAGTAATTGAAGCCATTGGAGTTGATGATGTCATCTCCAAAAATTATATTCCAAGTGAGAAGATAAGAGAGCTCATAATAAATAAAGAAGTGGGAGGGAATAATAGCCAATATAGGATATGAGGTTGAGTGTGTTGAAACAGATGGAAAGCACATAAAAAGGGAGAAGAATTTACTGAGGAAAGAGAAATTAATTGATAGAGCAGAAGATGAGGAGAAAAGGATGGACTCCAGGGCATGTTCTAGAGAAAGGGCAGTGTGTCTTCAAATATGAAATAAGTGAGAAAGAAAGGATTCTTTTTAGAAATGGAGGTCTAAAGAAATTGAAAGTGTCCATTTAATGGTTTTATTTTCCTCACAAAGTATAAAGGAACTAATTAGCTGATAGTAGCAGGAGAGATGATGGGATGAGCTATCTCAGGAATATAGAGATGCTTTATCTATTATGGATTATGCGTGAACTATGTAAACCACAGATGGAATACTGGAAAGTGTTAGAGGTCCACTTGTGGTTGTGGGCAGTGAATTTGTAGTGGTTATGTGACTCAAAGGTGTGTTTGCTTTTACCTCCAGCAGTGTTCTGTAGCTCAGGTATGGGAGGGGGGAATGACCACAACCATTTTAATTTCAGGTTGTTCTGCGAGACCATTGCTATGGAAGGCCAATTGGGCAAGATAATTGAGAATATTAGCAAAAATCCCAGAGTCTAAGCTGAATCAGAATTGTAGTGAAGATAGGAAAGGATTGATAAAACAGAGGATTCAAAGTTCTCAATAAACTTGAAAAACAGGTGCAGTGGATATGAGAAGAAGGATAGAAGGTTATGGTGAGAGAGTAAGATGCTTGATTTAAGCATTTCAGGACCAAAACATTTCTAGGTGCTAATAAGATCCCGATTGAGGTTGTGGGAATGGGTAAAGTACAGAGGGAATGAAGCGCACTGAACTG
The DNA here is from genome assembly GCF_003265705.2 of Callorhinus ursinus. NCBI lineage: Eukaryota > Metazoa > Chordata > Mammalia > Carnivora > Otariidae > Callorhinus > Callorhinus ursinus. Next base: position 25,340,764 of record NW_027397076.1, read on the forward strand.
ATGACACCAAGAAACTGAGAGACAAATTTTGGATGGATCATTTCTGTGGGTCCGGCAATCTTTCCTGCTACATTCATTCCCTTGATAATCCCAACCTGTTTTACAGTTTAAATGCCGTCTAGACTCTAATAACTGCATCTGTAGGCTGGATCACTTCCCTGAATTTTGGACTTGTGCATCCAGCATATCCACTTATACATTCAAAAAAGGAATTTAAAGTATAACAAGTTAACAAACTGAGCTTCTCATCTTCACTGTCATTTTACAAGTTTCTTGCAGTTTTCCTCATATCATTTCATGGCTACTGTTTAAAAAAAATCAAGACCCAGAGTCATTTTATAGGTTCTACCTTCATAATTTATCTAGAATCCAAACAATTCTTGCTAACCCGACAAAACTACCAGCCTGGTCAAAGCTACCATCCTTTCTCACATGCACATGCTCAGTGAAACAAGCAGGATAAGTTTCTTAAAAGTCAAATCATGTCACATCTAGGCTTACATCATTGTCAGCTTCCCATCAGAATAAAATTCCCAAAGCCAATGGAGTAGTTTCTAAGACCCTTCAAGACTTCTCTCATTACAGTACCTCTAGGAACTCCTCTACCTTTTTATTTTTCCATATCTCATTCCATTTCAGTTGTACTAAAAATGTGCTACCCTTTACCCAGGCAAGCACTTGCTATTATTATTCCTTCTGCTTGGCATGTTCTCTCCTGATATATCCCCATGGCTTACTCCCTCATTTTCTTTAGGTTTCTGTTAAAATGCTGTTTTAACAGAGAGGTCATCCATGAGCACCCAATATTCTTTTCTTGCCCCTATGTGTTTATTGTTTGTGTTCTTCTACTAGAATATAAACTCTGTATGGTAAGGGTCTTTGCCTCTTTTGATCACTATTATAACCAAATATCTAGAAATAAAAACCTGTTATATGAGTTCCCCAATACATATTTGCTGAATGAATGAATGAGAACAATACATTTTAAGCACATGATTTATATGATTACATTTGTGTGCTTAAAATGATAACTAGAATACTGAATGGAGAAAGAGATTAAGAATGTTACAGTAATTCTGTAGTGAGATTATACCAGTGTACCTGAGACTATGGCAATGGTAGTAAGAATTAAAATAGCAGAGAGTAGGGGTGCCTGGGTGGCTCAGTCGTTAAGCGTCTGCCTTCGGCTCAGGTCATGATCCCAGGGTCCTGGGATCTGGGATCGAGCCCCGCATCGGGCTCCTGCTCGGTGGGAAGCCTGCTTCTCCCTCTCCTGCTACCCTTGCTTGTGTTCCCTCTCTCACTGTGTCTCTCTCTGTCAAATAAATAAATAAAATCTTTAAAAAATAATAATAAAATAAAATAAAATAGCAGGGAGTAAAAACCTTATAAAAGCAATGTTAATAGAACCTTATGGTAGGGAAAGAAATAGGACTCATGGATAAATTCAAATATTGGCCACTGGGAAAAATAACAGCAATATAAAACCAGAAGGATATATTTTGGATACTGTATATCTCATTTTCTTACCTTGCTTAATATCACTATACATAAGCCCATTGAGAGGAGGATTTTTCTCTCTGGCTTACAGCTGCATTTGCAATGCTTTCAACAGAGTGGGCCGTCAGTAAGTATTTAATGAACAGATTAATGAAACAAGAATGATAATGCTAAAGGGTCTTCAGAGGGTGAAACTGTGAACCAGGCATTGGAAACTTCAGTAAATAAGGGAGGCAAAAAAAAAAAAAAAAGGCAGAGTATAAAAGATAAAAATGAAACTTCCATTGTTGATTCAAGATATTACTGAAAGCCCCGAACCATAGTACAATTGGTGATAAATATCCCCAAATTCTATGGAGAAGTGCTAAACATACTCACCAAAGACTTACTAAGTAATAATTACAGTACTATCAGTCCTGCACTGTGAATCATCACCTTGAGCCTAAGAGATGACCAGAAAGGCATCAGCAGAATTTCAACTGTAGGGATTACTACAGGTTTTTACCCTTTGAAAGAGAGAAGGGTGTGCCTCTTCTAAATCAAATGAAGGTGAACCCAAAGCAATGACTCAAAGAAGGAGCCAATGGTATCTCCATGTTTGGATATTTGTTCAGCAGTTAAATCAGCAGGTGCTTCCATGGAATAGATGTAAGAGAGAAATTAATGTGTATCTCTTGGAATATGGGGACATGCATAATCAATGAATTAGATATTTGCTTCCTATCTAAGTCATCAGTCATATAACAAACACTTGGCCTATTTTTTTTCTGTAATCCCTTTTCATATCCCTGCCCTAATCTAGAAGGAAGTCCTATGAAGAAGACAGAAGACAGGTGAAAAAAAATGAATCATTTCCCTCTTCCCAATACAAGTTCCTCAGTCCTAATTTGGAATTTTCAGGGAAACTTTGAGTTGAATAAGAAACTAAAGTTTTGATACAGGGCTTTATTAGAATTTCTTAACCTGAAATAGTCTTAAAATCCAAAATAAAACTTATTCTTATAACTCTAAGTGACCAGAAAGTTATGAATATGCTCAAGCTCAAGCAGTCAGACATGGGAAGGTAATATATGACAAAGCATATTTAATGGCAAGGCTGGGTGAAAAATGAAGTTGGTATTTATTTAGATCTGTTACTTGTATGCAGTTACTCATTTAAATTGAATTCAGCTCATTAAATAAAGTCATTTATATTGTGGAAAGAGAATGTCATTTATAGTTATTAATGACAAGGAATGGTAAAGTGGGGGAGAAATAGTGAAATGGTGTGGGTCTCAAAGTAGAGATTGTTTTGCTTGAGACTGGAGGAGTAATGGATTGGAAATTCTAATGGCTTTCAAGAAAGGTGCCAACTTTACCATCTGAAGTGAGCTAAGAAATTATGAACACAATCATGTTGGTGCTACCCATGAAGTTACATAAATTCATTTCAGTTAAGATAAAGTGATGGTGGTCTCCTTCAACAAAGTGATAAAATACACAGGAAAGACTGTTTACTGTAAAATAGGGGTTTCAGAAGGCACAAAGTTTGAGGGGAAGATAAGACTGCAAAGTAGGATAGAGAAGAGTGAACACAGAACACTACGATAAATGTGCTAGAGAGACTTGGTGACTTAGAAGGGTTAACATTTTGTGTGTCCTACGAAGATGAGAAAGGTTAACTGGTAGGAAAGTTTCCGTAATAATTCATACCAAGTATACATAGAGATGTCACTCAGACTTTAATTTACAAAAAATAAACAAAATTTAAATATATATACAATGTAATATACAAATTACATTTTGTGTAAATCCAAATTTGAATTGTTTTGTAATCCATGGAAAATAACAGAAGATATAGTGATCTAGAATGTCGGCTCTGGAAAGTGGCCTCAATTTGATTTTTGGCTCTGCTTCTTCCTAAGTATGTATGTAATCTTGACCAAGTTACTTACTTCATTGTGCCTCAGTTCCCTGAACTGTATGATGAGGGTAAAAATAAAATCTTTTTCACAGAGTGGTTATATATAATGAGTCACTACACACAGAATATTTCAGATAATACATTGTATGTGCAAATCCTCTGTTAGTGTTCATCACTATAATTGTTATATAAATGAAAGTCTTCATTAAATATTGTGGGATCATTGCAAAGAACTGACTTAGATTGTATGCTATATTTTAACTGGAGAAGGAAAAGCAATAGTCTATGTAAATTAATTTTAAATCAATTTAACCCAATAATTTGATGAACCACAAAGGACATTCTCCATAGAAGGTGGGTATATACCAGGGTGGATAGGAAATAGGAAAGAAAGGAATCAACTTCACTCTAATCAATTAATTAATATTTTTTAACTTGTCAGAATGGTTAGTTAAAATATTGATGGCATGAATATGTAGCCAAAATACTGAAAGATCATTCATATGCAGGAATTTTATCATGAGAGTAATGGGATGGTTAGCATATATGGTACCATAATTCCCATGTTATGTTATTTCTTACTCATTAATGTATTACTGATTAGAACTATTTAATCATTTATATTTCAACACAATCAAACTACTTAATTAGAGGGGACATTTGAATGTGGTTTCCTACATTCAAAAGTTTATGTTAAGTGTGAAAGTGAGAAAAGAGATGAATTATAGGCTAACATCTGAAAATTGGGTTTAAAATAATACTGAATGTGGGAAACATTTATGAGATCTTTTGGCATATTGTTTCACTAATGACTAATGTGATAACAAAATATTTTAGAAATGATTTTTCCAGTATAATCATTATTTGAGAAGCTCAGAGTAATGAAACAACTCCTTGTTGGAAATAGTCTTGTTATTTACTGTTAATTTGTAATTATAAGAAAAAAAGTACTTGAGGGGCGCCTGGGTGGCTCAGTCGTTAAGTGTCTGCCTTCGGCTCAGGTCATGGTCCCAGGGTCCTGGGATGGAGCCCCGCATCGGGCTCCCTGCTCCGCAGAAGTCCTGCTTCTCCCTCTCCCACTCCCCCTGCTTGTGTTCCCTCTCTTGCTGTGTCTCTCTCTGTCAAATAAATAAAAAAATCTTAAAAAAAAAAAAAGTACTTGAAAAAATTTTGTGGGGAAACTAATATGTGAATGAAAAAAAACAAGGTAAGTAAAATCAATTAGGAACTTGTATTATTGCAAAGATACATTATTTTCATTAATAACATAAAACATTGAAATGTATATTGATACGTTTTCTGATCATATAAAGTTCAGTATGAATTAATTTACTTATCTTTGCTCCCCAAAATACATATCATAACTTTGTCCAAGAGTAATATAATTTCAACCACATTTATATTTTGTTCTTTTGTACCTGCCTTCTTTTCTTATTCTTTTCTCTATTATTTTTATTATACATAAATGTATTTGTATATATGTGTATATGTATTTAGAGGTAACATATGTAAACATGTATAATATATATAAAACATATATAACATATATTCATATATATTTATATATATATTTCCTCCTACAAAAACCAGAACAGATTTTTTTAGTCTCTTGAGTTTTTGACTAAACAAGAGGCTGGTTTCTAATTAGATTTTTCTTATCTAACACAATAAAGTGAAACTATTTTTATTCTTGTTCAAAGATGCTTATAATTTAGAATGTTTATCTGAAAAGATGGATGAATACAGCTTTATACATATAATTGTTCATTAAAATGTGAAAAATATAAAGTAAAAATAAAGGTTTATTTAGAAAGCATATTTGTAATGCCTCTTGTGTACTTAGTGCTATTCTAGGCACCTTAGAAAAAAATATCAACTCAGTGCAATAGATTTTTGCACTCTAGTTAGCAATTGTTTCTTTTTAAAAACATGATTAATAAGTATAAAAAGGGGTATAGAGATACATAATTTTGTGTTATAGGCAACAATAATGGTAAGTGTGTTTTGGGGCATTTAATTTTTATTTTTTTGGAAGATTGTTTTGAAAGGTAAATGTTGAGCCAGGTCTTAAAGAGCTAATTTGCATTAAATTTTAAAACTTTTATTCTAGATGGAAGGAAATCAAGGGTCTTTCTTTTCCTTTTACCTAAAAGTAGTTCAATTCTATATATGGCTTTAGCAACTAATAAAGCTGGCTGCTGCAACTTGTTTACAGTACATCAGTTTATTTAATTGCCAAAGTTATTTAGAATATGAAATTAAAACTAGTTTTTAGATATCCTTTTCAAAAGTATCTATGCATCATTTTTTTCTAGGAAGCCCCAAGTAACCTCCATGTGCTTCTGTAGCTTAACAGTTAAACACCCGTTCACCCTCAGTGAGATTAGTCTACTGGACGATGCTTGCCTGGCCATTCCAGAAAGTAGTCATGATTGCCCCCCAGCTGCCCTCTAAGAGGAAGGGTCTGATGGGCAATTCCAGCAGAGCCTCAAGTGACAGGACATGCTCAGCTCTGGGGCTGCTGTCTTTGCTTTTCCAAGGATCCCAATAAGGTGATGCTCTATCTCCTTTGGCAACATGAAAAGGAGCTGGAAAAGTTTTCAAAGAATTTACCCCCTTTCCACTTGTGGTATTCATTAAAGATTGGCTGGGTAAGAAACCTCAAAAGTTTTTGCCTAGGATCCTCCCCTTTTCCCACATTGGCCTCCAGAGGATAAGGAGGCAACATTAAGGCTTGCTTGCCTTCTAGCCCTACCCAAGGAACTTGTGTCTCTGTGTGAAGGAACACTTACCTGGAAGGAAAACAACTTGCTCTAGCCACTCCGCTATAACTAGATATTCTTTTTCAAATGCATACAGTCAGGGAAACACGAACCAGCAAAATGTAAATGCTTGAAATTGCATACATATTCTTTTTTTCACTTAATGTTAATTATAACGATGGCAGGCACTTTAAAAAGGAATCTGATTATATATTCATAATAAAGTTGAGATTCTGTAGAATTCTTACTTTCAGTTAAAGTCTGTGTTGGTTTAAGAACACTGTATACTAAGAATATATCCTAAAGATTTTATGATTTTATTTTCCAAGATTAAATTATTTTTCAAAAAGCTTTGAAACTGTTGAAGTATATTTAGAAAATTATAAGTGTTATGGAAAAGTGGGAAATTAAAATACCAGAAATTGAATATTTGACCGAAAGAGTTCACCAAGGTTTTTTGAAAACTTCTAAATCATGTTCTGGCTACATGACAAATTCTGCAGATATTCTTATATTTTACTCATAGAAATCATTTATATTTTTACTGGAGTATGGTGAGAAGTTTTGTGGAAAATCCTGGTTATTCTCTCTACTCTCCCTTCCTTTTACTAACAGATTAAAACTGGTAATCCACATGAATGACTATTTTATCCCTCTGTAGACAGCTCTCTCTTCAAACTTTAAAAAAACAATCTTCCTGCTATGCCTATTTAGAAGCACTGGATTTCATTTCATTTACTTCACCATTCTCTAAAAGAGCAAGAACTTAACTATTATTTTACGTTACAACCAACATCATTATTCTAACTTTTAAATAAAGGTATTTAAGTAATTGCATTAAATTTAAGTGAAAGAAAATGGTAAATTTGAGATAAAGATTGCCTGAATGACTTTTTAAAAAATACAGTTGTTTATAAAAGAAATTTTAAATTTAAGAATAAAGAAAGGTTGAAAATAAAATGATAGAAAAGATATACTGTATAATACTAACTAAAAAAATTCCTATGCAGTTATATAATATCAGAAAATAATCTTTAAGAAAAAAATTATTAAGTGTAAAAAGAGAAATACTTCAACATAAAAATTGATGTACCAGGAAGATAAAAAATTTTTAATTTTTATGCACTTAATAACATACACTTAAAATATAGGAAACAAAAATTAACAGAAATAAGAAGTTTTAAAAAAAACTTCGGTCATGGTGGAACATTTTAATACTTAGTACCTTAAGTGAACAAGAAGATAAAATTTGTAAAAATAATGATAAGTTGAGCAATAGGAAAAACAAGCATGACCTAGTGATATATAGAGAGTTCTGTACTTGATTTCTACAAATTAAGCAAATATGTGTCATAGAGGAAGACTCAACACATTCTAAAGAATTGCATCAGGCTGAATATTTTCTTAAAATAGCAGAATTCAGCTAGAAATTAGTAAAAAAAATGAAATTTTAAAATTGATAAATAGAAAATACTCAAGGTTTTGAAAAATAGGACAAATACTTCTAAGTAATTCATTGGTCAGAGAATTTGAAAATTAAAAATTTTTAAATTCAGTGGTATTGAATACTACATATTGAAACATATAGGAGGCAATTAAAGCCTCACTTAGAAATTTACAGCATTTATATATATTAGAAAAAATAAAGGCTAAAAATTAATGATCTAAGTATTCATTTTGAAGCTAAGGGAAGAGAAGCAAATGAAACTTAAAAATAAGAAAAAATAATGAAGCAAGTAGTAGAAACTAATAAAATAGAGTAGAAATATTTAAAAGAGTATAAACAAAGCTAAAGTTGATTTGTTGAAAAAATTATTAACTGATAACTGATAACTGATGGGTTGGTAAAATACATGAGAAGGTGCAAATGAATTAAATATAGTGAAAGGATTTTTAACACAATTTATGCTTATGAATTTTAAGTTGTTAGATGAAATGAAGAAATTCCTAGGCAAATACACCGTGGCCAATTTAACACAAGAAAAAGGAAATACAAGTAATACTTTTACTATATGAAAGAAACCTTCAAATAAAAATCTCACAAAGAAAACTGCAGGAGCAGATGGTTTCATTAATGGATTGTAGAATCCATTTTAATGAAGGAATTATACCAATTATTAAAAGCTTTAAAAGACATTAAAAAAACCACTTCCCAAGTCGTCTTATGAGTTTTATTAGTTTTCTATTGCTATATAACAAATTACTACAACTTAGAGGCTTAAAGCAACATACTTATTATCTCAATTTCTGTGGGTCAGGAGTTTGGGAATAGCCAAGCTGGGTCTTCTGGTCAGGGTTTAACTGGCTGTGACCAAGGTGTGGGCTAGGTTGCATTTTGATATGGAGTCAGGCTCCCTTTCCAAGTTCACATAATTATTGGTATATATGCCTATATATATATATATATATACACATATATACAAATATATACACATGTATATAAGTACACAAACACACACACACCATGTGTGCATGTATACACATCTATACACATACATATGCAATGATTGGAATGACATCCTATTACCTTTGCCATATTCTGTTTAGTTAGACCTTGCCCATGCTCAAAGGGAGAGGATGAGAGAAGGGATGAACATGGGACCATCTTAGGGTCTGTCTACAACATGAGGCCAGAGGGAAAAATCTTAAAGCAAAGCCTGAAAAATTAACTTAAAATGTTAGCTAATTACATGAAGTAATACATAAAGACATGACATCAGAAACTAGTTGGGTTTGTTCCAGAAATGTAAGGTTATTTTAACTTTTACAATTCAATGAATGTAATTCACCATGTTAATGAATAGGGAAAAATAATATAATCATACACATAGGTATAGACAAAATGTAGATAAAAATTGAGTACTTATTTATAATGATATATTCCTATATTATATAATTATATGATTTAATATATAATGGTTTAATATCATTAAATATTATTATATAATGATTTTTATGATAAAATTTCAACATTCTAAGAATAGAAGTGAATTTTCTTATTCATTAATTCCTCTGTCATTATTTTATTCAAATATTTATTCAGCAACTAATATTCACTAGGAACTCAACTCTTTTCCCTATCCCTGTGCACTCATAGATATCACTCCCTTTAAAATATTGGCAGCTCTAGGGGCACCTGCGTGGCACAGCTGGTTAAGCATCCAACTCTTGATTGCAGCTCAGGTCATGATTCCAGGCTCATGATCTAAGGGTCCTAGGTTGAGACCCATGTTGGGCTCCACAATCAGTGTGGAGTCTGCTTATCCCCCTCCAGACCCCACTGCCCCACCCCCTGCTTGTTCTTCCTCTCTCTCAAAATATGAATAAATAAAATCTTTAAAAATAAAATATTGGCAGTTCACCATATGCATGCACTATACAGAGATCATGCTTACCAAGTACTTACACATCAGAAGTACACACAAAATACTTTACACTTACCAAATTTATATCTGAATTTATTTCTGTTTAATAATTTTTTTCCTCATATCCTTCCTTCTGTATTTCCTTATTATTTAACCAAATATAATAGCTCTTCCAGACCTTTCCATATTTAACAGCTGGAGTTGTGTCCAATTTTCAAGATTCATTTAGTGCAATTACTCCCCTTTTTATAGCTAAATCATACATGTATTTTTTGGCTAATACTTAAATGAATGAAATGAAAATTTTTAAGGAAATGTGACTGGTTTGATTTTTTTAAGTGGAAAGAAGATGGATTATTATGAGTAAGCTATGTAAAATATTATGCTTCCCAGATAATTAGGAATATGAAAAATTTTGCAAAAATGAGTATATTTATGCATACTTAAAACTGACAAACAAAAAAGTACAAAAAATAGCATTATACTCATTAGGTAAATAGATAAGCTGCTCCAGAATGAAGATTTGAAAAGTAGTATCTTCTTTGTTTTGCTATTCTCTGCAAAACTTTAATGCTGTAAACAAATCACCAAAATGCATACATCGCTAGCAATAATTAGAGAAGGGTTTATATTAGTATTCTTTTAAAATATTTATAAATATCTGGAACTTGTTACTTGTAATTATGTTTTGTTTATTTTATGTTTGTTAATATTGGAACTTAATCTCTCAGCCAAAAAAAAAAACAGTTCAAGTATAAAATAGCCTTTACCTGGTACTGTTTTTAGAGGACATCACTAGTATAAAGCAAAAGAGTACAGTTGAGGGGCACCTGGGTGGCTCAGTCTGTTAAGCATCTGCCTTTGGCTCAGGTCGTGATCCCAGCATCCTGGGATCGAGCCCCACATCGGGCTCCCTGCTCCGTGGGGTGCCCCCTCTTTGTCAGCCTCTGCCTCTCTCTGTCTCACATGAATAAATAAATAAAAATCTTTAAGAAAATAAAGAATACAGTTGATATTGTACATTAAGACTCCCTTCCTTCCTTTCCCCTTTAAAATTCTAGTTATGAATCAGTTTCTTTGGGGCCACTAATCAGCTCTTTCGATTGTATGGCAGTCTTGATTTGCTAATCTAAACTAGATGAGGTTGGATGCCATAAGGAAGAAAGGAAGAATGCCATGTTCTTGCCCTTAAGAAATTTATTTCTAAAGTCATCAAGACATTAACTTAAGTTCACATATTTTAATGCTATTCAAACAATTTTAAATATTTATTTGGACATGAAGGAATTCCATTTTCAATATATTATAGTAAGAAAGATTGTTGCAAATACTTGAAAGGAAATTTCGTTTATATTAATGTTGAAGATGTGACAAGAATTCAAATGTATTGCCGAAGTGTAACTATAAAAAATGGAGGTTTTGCTAAAGTGTATGAAGGTTTTATTTAGATATATATATCAATCAGGGTATCTATAGCCACACAACTAACTCTTATTATCTCCTGTCAAGGTTGGATTTATTTATTTATTTATTTTATTTTATTTTTTTTTTTTTAAGATTTTATTTATTTATTTGAGAGAGAGAGAATGAGAGATAGAGAGCACGAGAGGGAAGAGGGTCAGAGGGAGGAGCAGACTCCCTGCCGAGCAGGGAGCCCGATGTGGGACTCGATCCCAGGACTCCGGGATCATGACCTGAGCCGAAGGCAGTCGCTTAACCAACTGAGCCACCCAGGCGCCCTAAGGTTGGATTTAATAGGAATGACTGAGAAGTTGACTTTCCTTCCTTTTCCCTTATGATGCTATTGTCTATGGAAAGCTCATATTTTTGGAAGTAAAAAAATTTAGTTATTTTGTGCTGATCCTATCAGAGGACTCTATAGTACTTAAACTGAAATTAATAGACTGGAAAGTCTGATTTTTAAAAAAATTTTATTTAAATTCAATTTAGTTAACATAGAGTGTATTATTAGTTTCAGGGATAGAATTTAGTGATTCATCATTTGCATATAACATTCGGTGCTCATTATATCAAGTGCCCTCCTTTAATGCCCATCACCCAGTTACCCCTTACTCCCAACCACCTCCCCTCCAGCAACTCTCAGTTTGTTTCCTGTAGTTAAGAGTCTCTTATGATTTGTCTTGCTCTCTGTTTTTATCTTATTTTTCCTTCTCTTCCCCTATGTTCATCTGTTTTGTTTCTTAAATTCCACACATGAGTGAAATCATATGGTATTTGTCTTTCTCTCACTTATTTCACTTAGCATAATACCCTCTAGTTCCATCCATGTCATTGCAAATGGCAAAATTTCATTCTTTTTTATGGCTAATATTCCACTGTATGTATATGTGTGTATTATATATCTCCACAATAACCAAAATATGGAAAGAGCCCAGATGTCCATTTATGAATGAATGGATAAAGAAGATGTGATATATATACACAGTGGAAAGTCTAATTTTTTAGAACTTTAGTTTTTTTTCTGAACAACTCATGTAATACAAAGTGTTATTGCCTTGCACCTTCCCTTTGACTTCTCATTATTTTCTCATAGTTTATCTTTGACACCTGTTTATTTTTTTAATTTTAATTTTATTTTTTTAAGTAATCTCTACACCAATATGGAGCTCAAAGTCATGACCCCAAGATTAAGAATCACATATTCTACCGAGTTAGCCAGCCAGGCACCCCTCTTTGACACCTTTTTAGACTTAAAATTGTTTCTGCTAATTTGCTTTTCCTTCTTCCTTATACTCTTTATTCTTCAGGTGATTTTTAAAAAATTATTTTTAATTCCTTAAATATTGTACTTGTTTCTTTCTAGCTTTGTTTGAGTATATACCATGATAAAGTTAGATAAGAAATGTTCTCATGTTCTTAAGGGGAACCCTCCTATACTATTTGTGGGAATGCAAGATGGCGGAGCCACTCTGGAAAACAGTATGGATGTTCCTCAAAAAGTTGGAAAATAGAGTTACCCTATGACCCAGCAATTGCAATACTGGGTATTTACCCCAAAGATACAAATGTAGTGATCCAAAGGGGCATGTGCACCCAATGTTTATAGCAGCAATGTCCACAATAGCCAAACTGTGGAAAAAGCCTAGATGTCCATCAACAGATGAATGGATAAAGAAGATGT